>NC_072012.1:1950990-1985990 GCF_027791375.1 Indicator indicator
TGTCTTCTTCTTTGTGAGAGCTGTTCCTTCCTTGTGATTGTTAAAATGCTCTGCTCTGAAGTTCCTCCTAACGAGGCTCTGACAGTGCATTTTGATACAGCCATCTTCAGCCTCCCTCGGCTTCTGATCCTGCTTGGTAACAGCAATGAGAGAATGGTTTTTGCCACTGTCGGTTTGCAAAGGGAGGGGAGAAAGGGAAATCAGGTATCAACCCGGACTACTGCACAGCTTCTGCCTAGAATCCAGCCTAGGATCTGCCTAGAGTTCAGCACAGAGCCACAAACATGATTAGATTAGGGGAGTGGAACATCTCCCTTACAAGGAGAGCTGGGGCTCTTTAGTTTGGAGAGGAGGAGCCTGAGAGGTGACCTCATTGCTGGTGATAAAGATGTGCAGGGGGAGTGCCCAGAGGCTGGAGCCAGGCTCTGCTGGGTGATGCCCAATGCCAGCACAAGGGGCAGTGGTGGAAGTTGAGGCATAGGAAGTTCCTTGGAAACAGGAGGAAGAATTTTTTCCCTGTGAGGGTGGCAGAACACTGGAAGAGGCTGCCCAGGGGGATTGTGGAGTCTCCCTCTCTGGAGATATTCAAGAGATGCCTGGCTGTGTTCCTGTGTGATCTGCTCTAGGTGATCCTGCTCTGGCAGGGGGGTTGGAGTGGATGAGCTTTGGAGGTCCCTTCCAGCCCCTGACATTCTGTGATCCCAGTGAGAAAAGCAATTCTTGATTCTGGATAATGCATTCACTGATGCTGGTAGTCAGAAAAATAGGTAAGCATATTGAAGTGCAGGCAGAGAACAATGCAGTTAAATCCATATATAGCATGTGCCCTTGCACATCAGTTACCTGATTCTGTTTTAAAACTGGGAGCACTTCATGGATATGGCTGAATTCCCTGGAATTCCTTCTGCAGCTTCCATTCCAAGCCTCTCTTTTCAGTGTAGTGTTAGTGCTTTCCACTTGGAATGTACTTCAGCCCATGCAAATGTCTGATACATCAGCTATCTGAATCAGCCAATTGCAACTACATGGAGAATACTTCCAGCATCTAAGTCATATACCTTCTGCTTAAGCCTTTTAAAGAACTTTAAGACAGTTTTGATCCCAGCTAGCATCTTTCTCAAAAGCCTATGAAAACACCAGGCAAATGCCACTGTGTGTTGAACTGACAGAATCAATAAGGTTGGAAAAGACCTCAAGGATCATCAAAGTCCAACCTATCACCCAAGACCTCCTTGGCCTTTCTTCTCTATTAAGCATGTTTAAATATCCTAGACTTCAGCAGCAGAAACCCATGCAATAACATTTAAGAGGCAAAGGTAGGGAACTGTCCACTGTTCCATCCTTTGGCCTTGTAACTTTCTACAAGGTCCTTTGAATATGCTTTGTCTGGAATGGCATGAGATTCAACAAGTCCAAGTACCAGGTTCTACACATTGGCCACAATAATCCCATGCAGCACTACAGGCTGGGGACAGAGTGGCTGGAGAGCAGCCAGGCAGAAAGGGACCTGGGGGTGCTGGGTGATAGTAGGCTGATCATGAGCCAGCAGTGTGCCCAGGTGGCCAGGAGAGCCAATGGCATCCTGGCCTGCATCAGCAACAGTGTGGCCAGCAGGAGCAGGGAAGTCATTCTGCCCTGTGCTCAGCACTGGTCAGGCCACACCTTGAGTGCTGTGTCCAGTTCTGGGCCCCTCAGTTCAAGAAAGATGTTGAGTAGCTTGAACGTGTCCAGAGAAGGGCAACAAAGTTGGGGAGGGGTCTGGAGCACAAGGCTGGGGAGGGGTCTGGAGCACAAGGCTGGGGAGGTTTCTGGAGCACAAACTCTGTGAGGAGAGGCTGAGGGAGCTGGGGGTGTTTAGCCTGGAGAAGAGGAGGCTCAGGGGAGACCTCATTGCTCTCTACAACTACCTGAAGGGAGGTTGTAGCCAGGTGGGGGTTGGTCTCTTCTCCCAGGCAACAGTGACAGAAGGAGAGGACACAGTCTCAAGTTGCACCAGGGGAGGTTTGGGCTGGATGTGAGGAAGAAATTCTTCCCAGACAGAAAGATTGGCCATTGGAATGTGCTGCCCAGGGAGGTGGTGGAGTCACCATCCCTGGAAGCGTTTAAAAGCAGACTGGATGAAGAACTCAGTGCCGTGGGTTAGTTGATTAGATGGTGTTGGGTGATAGGTTGGACTTGGTGATCTCTGAGGTCTTTTCCAACCTGGTTAATTCTGTGATTCTGTGAATCAGTATAATAATTATTATCAGTATTATTTTTTGCATGGATCATTAGATGCTTCGCACCAAGCGTAGCATCTACTTTGTCAGCACCATTCAACCTCAAAAAGCCTTTCCACGACTGAAAGTCAGAAGGTGTTTGGCAATAAAGTTTTTGTGATCTCAGAATAAATACTGTACAGAAACAGGAGGGCCTCAGCAGTCTGAATTTAACACTGCCACTGAACTCTTTCTTATCTACTCTCCTCTGTCTTTAGTGTCTGGGAAGTCAGATGGTCCGAGATGACTCAAGACAACTTCCCTTTTGATTTCAACTAAGACAGTTACATTCTTTTTGCCACAACTCAAGAATGCCTCTGACCTCCCAGGGTAGATGTCTCTTCCTGAGAGGGAGTTGAGAAAGGGAAAGCTCAACAAAGGCAGGCAGTGTGATTGCCAGCAGTTTTGAGTATGAAAGGTGAGAAAAGAAATGCATAGTTCTAATAGGCTGAAGTAATGCAGCTGCTTTTACCCTGAAAATCACAACATTCCAACGTCTTCAATTTCATAATGAAAAGCAGCTAATTCATTGTTGAGGAAGTTCAAACTGGGCTTGTTTACTTCCAATTTCAAGAACCTCTGCCCTGTTCTTCTCACTATCAAATTCAGTTCCTCTGCAGGACAAACACTGCACTTAGAATGTTGAATGCATGTTCAACATTGTGCAGTTACTTTATGTAACTGCCACAAAACCTGAAAATTCATCCCCCCCCACCCCCCCAGATGCAACTTTTAAAAGTTTTAATTGGGTGTGAGAAGCAGAAAACTTGAACACCAAACTTAGTGATCCAATATAATGTGCAACTAAATAAATGAGACCTCACATTTCAGAATTTGTCTGACACTCTGACAGCATCTCCATAGGGATAATGATACAGATTCTTTTGCACAGCACTGTCTGCACAGTGCTGTCTGCAAAGCTGTATAAGAACTAAGTGTTCCTATTAGAGATGGGAAAGGTCTATTAGATCACCTGTCCATCTCTGGTATAAAAGAAAATGACAGTGAGTTGCTGCTGCAACCTGCCAGGGACATCTGTGAAAAATGTCCTTCTGCCTTACCTCTCTCAAGTTCCACTGCTGAGGATTCAATCACAGAGTCACAGAAACATTCAGGTTGGAAGGATCATCAAGTCCAACCCAGAACCCTACTCTACAAGGCTCACCCCTAAATCATATCCCCAAGCACCACAGCCAAACCACCCTGAAACATCCAGGCTTGGGGACTCCACCACCTCCCTGGGCAGCACATTCCAATCCCTCACCACTCTTGCCATGAAATTTTTTTTCCTACTGTCCAGTCTAAACCTCCCCAGTGGCAGTTTGAGGCCATTCCCTCTTGTTCTATCACTAATTCCCTGGGAGAAGAGACCAGCAGCAGCCTCTCCACAAGGTCCTTTCAGGTAGTTGTAGACAGCAATAAGGTCTCCCCTCAGTCTCATCTTTCCCCCACTAACCATGCCAGCTCCTTCAGTTACTCCTCATCAGATTTATTCTCCAGGACTTTCACAGCTTCCTTGCCCTCCTCTGCCCTGGCTCCAGCACCTCCACACCTCTCTTGGATTGAGGTGCCCAAAACTGAGCACAATACTTGAGGTGTGGCCTCACCAGAGCTGAGTCCCAGGGGACAATCTCCATCTTCTATGAAGCATATCTAGGTATTAAATATATCCATTTCAGGCTCACTTTTCCATTTCCTTCCTTCACTTCTATTGTTTGAAGAGAAAGGAAAGAGCAATCCTCATGAACAGTGCACATCATGCTTCACAGAGCTGGTATTCCACTCCCCAGGTGCTGACTGCTTTGCATCTCACCCCTTTTCAAGGCAGTACTGCAGCATTTCTCCTGCTTGGCATTGTCCATCATGTAGGAGGGAAGCTGTTTTGCATCCTGCTGGTGTTTTCCAGCAGATGTGCAACTCAAAAGCTGTGTGCAGGATATACCCATCACAACCCCCTGTTACATGAGCCATCATGTCATCTGCCCATGGTGGATGGCTGGTTACATAATGCGTGGAGTCTTATGTGACAACAGTCAAAAGACATCTATAGAACCCTTGGTAGTGGATACTGGCAGGTGAAAGATCCTTCTCCTCATGGAGTAAGGCTCTGCTTCTCCATTGCTGACAAGGGAAAGAATTGTTTCTGCTCTTCCTTATATTCCCTAAAACATCTTGGAATGTTTGTTGCAACAGGTTTTCAATTTGAGTGCCAATGTAACAAAATCACTGGAGGGAAATCAGCTGGAAGTATTCAGAAGATGACTCTCAGTATGATTCACACTGCTGTGAGTAAAGCAGAGGTCTGTCTGGCCTCCTGTACTGGAGTGATAACAGATATTGGATGCAGTGTTTACTGAGATGAAGCTGATGGCAGTGACATCTGGCAGATGACACAGAGGGGCAAACTGATCATCTGTGCCCAGACTATTACATGTCATACTTGGTAAAAGTGAATAATCTTTCAGTACCTACCACTTTTCCTTCCCAAGCTCTCAGTCATACAAGACTGAAGGCCTGCTAGATAAATCACCTCCATATATTCACAAGGACAGGAGAGCTAAAAGCAGCCAGGCAAAAAGGATTCAAGGTATGCACTTCATTAGCAGTGGCCTCCCCAGTATTTACCAGTCATTGTCCAGACTTGCACCTTCCCAAAGCCCTCTCACAGCCATAACAAATGCTTACACAAAGCCTTGTACCTTCAAAGTGCTTCACTAATGTAAATATATTAATAAGACCTTCCCCAGAAGAGAATGTGGTGTCAGAAAGATGCCAGTCAAATGGCTGGGCTGTGAGAGGTAGAGCTTCAAGTATTTCATTAGACCTTCATCCTCTGCCATCAATTTCAAGACCATTTAGAAAAACAGAAGGATGGAAAGGACAGTGGAACTTTATGAGCCAAAAGAAGAGAAACTGGACACAGATCTGCTGGAAGGAGTCTGGAGGAGGGCCACAAAGATGATCAAAGGGCTGGAACACTTCTGCTATGAGGATAGGCTGAGGGAGCTCTGGTTGTTCAGCCTGCAGAAGAGAAGACTCCATGGGGACCTTAGAGCTGCCTTCCAATACCTGAAGGGAACCTAGAGGATGGCTGAATAGGGACTTTTGATAAGGCTGTCTAGTAATAGGATAAGGGGGGATGATTTCAAGTGGGGGGAGAGTAGGTTTAGACTGGATCTTAGGAAGAAGTTCTTCAGTACAAGGGTGGTGAGACTCTGGAATAGGTTGCCCAGAGAGAGGTTGTGGATGCCTCCTCCCTGGGGCTGTTCAAGGCCAGGCAGGATGAGGCCTTGAGCAGCCAAGTCTGGTTGAGAGGTGTCCCTGCCCATGGTGAGCAAGTCAGAGTAGATGATGTCTGAGGTCCCTTCCAAGCTAAGCCATTCTGTGATTCTGTGAAATGACTTTGCCCTCTATGATTGTTGTGTTAATTGTACATTCTGTGACATGCAGCAACTGAATTTGACATGCAGTCAGATCAGGATAAGGTTTTTATGCTCTGACTGATGCCACCTGGATGGCTCTTTCAAAGTGACTGGTAACAATTGCTCCTGATTTGCTTCGGTATGCATCTTGTTTAGGGGTCATGATTAAAACATAACAGACAGCTTAGCATGGCAAGCATGTTATGGGTTCTAGATAGTGCTAGCTTGTTAAGCACTGACCAACTTACCTCAGTGCTGTGAGGGCATAAAAGAAATCCAACAAGTCATACTTCAAACAACACAGACTAGAAACAGATGTGTTTTTCAAGGAGAAATTCATTGGCCAATTATAAAGTGCACAATAGGCCACAAGAGATGGGGTTTTTTTGGTAGTAATAGAATTACATTTGTCCTACATTTTTGGATGAAATCCAGTTGCTAAGGTTTTAATTGGGTTTTTATCACGTTTTTCTTACAATTGGTAAGACAGACTGCCATATCATGGTCATGATCACCACCCAAAAGATGAGCATGTGTCTGTTGCTACATGTCTGGTACAGCTAAATCATGTTAGCCTTTGTATGTGCAGTACTATATTTGCTAATTCTGAAGCCAGGGTACTGCTTGGTTGCAGCTGTATCTGCTGTAAATTATGCAATGCCTGGAACGAGTCCAAACAAGGGCCAGGAGGATGAGCAGAGGGTTGAAACTCCTCTGCTCTGGAGACAGACTGAGAGAGTTGGGGCTGTTCAGTCTGGAGAGGAGAAGGCTCCCAGGAGACCTTCTTGTGGCCTTCCAGGATCTGAAAGGGGGCTACAAGAAGGCTGGGGAGGGACTTTTGAGGGTGTCAGGGAGTGATAGGACTGCGAGGAATGAAGCAAAACTAGAAGTGGGTAGATTCAGATTGGATGTTAGGAAGAAATCTTCCTCATGAGGGTGGTGAGACACTGGAAGAGGTTGCCCAGGGAGGTGGTGGAAGCCCCATCCCTGGAAGTTTTGAAGGGCAGGATGGATGTGGCTGTGAGCAACCTGCTGTAGTGTGAGGTGTCCCTGCACATGGCGGGAGGGTTGGAACTGGATGATCCTTGAGGTCCCTTCCAACCCTGGCATTTCTATGCTTCTCTATCAGCTCGAAACACGTTTGTGAGGACCAATGTCTATAAACATGTGAGGGGTTGGTGTCAAGTGGAGAGGGCCAGGCTGGTTTTGGTGGTACACAGTGATAGGACAAGGAACAATGGGTTCAAACGAGAACATAGAAGATTTCGCCTCAAGATGAGGAGAAACTTCTTTACAGTGAGGGTGACAGAGCCCTGGAGCAGGCTTTCCAGGGGGGTTGTGGAGTCTCCTCTGGAGACTTTCCAAACCCACCTGGATGCATTCCTGTGCAGACTCCCCTGGGTGCTCCTGCTCTGGCAGCGGGGTTGGACCTGATGATCTCTTGAGGTCCCTTCCAACCTCTGATATACTGTGAGACTGTGTGATACTGTGAATCATAATCATTATTTGGAGTCAGAATGCATATTTGAAAGTAGCTTGCAGTAGATTTCAAGCAATTTTAACATTGTTTTATACCTAGCAGGATACCAACTCAATGAAATAAAGAAGGAACTGAGTCAAGTTTCACTGTGAATGTGAGCTAGAAAGCTCAAAACTCCAGAGGCAATGTTCTCTGCCAGAAGACAGATGGAACCCACACTCATCTCTGCCATGTTATCTGTCAGCTGCTTATGGCAGTGTCATTGTCTGTGTTCTCTAACCTTGAAGTTACACTAAAAAGGTGAAGGTTCAGTTCCTCTTTGTGTAGTATTGGGCTTCTTTTATCAGTTTTGCAACAGAAAACCATGGAGCAATTTGGTATCACACACAATAGTGCAGTAAAAGTCCAGTTTGATACTTTATTAAGTTTGGAAGGATTAATGCACTCTGATTTGATACTTCTAGCTTTCTGGTGTGCTGCAGCTTTAAAGCAACAGAGCCCTTGAACTGCAAGCTTCCTTTTGCTGTCTGTTTTGTTTTCATCTTCATCACTAAGAGTGGGAGCAAAATGCCCTATGCAGCATGGATGTTAATGTCACAAGCAATCAGAGAGCCCAAGAGAGCTGTGCCATGCAGAATAGTCTCAATGCAACAGTGACTTTCCAATCAATAAGCAGCAGAAGAAAGACATCTGAAAATACAAGTACTCAAATACTCAAAAAGGCAAGACTGAAATCTACCATTTTTGAAAATCTGGCAAGGCTGCAAAGCTCAGCATCTGCTGAATTTTTCACCACTTGCAGTCTAAATCAAATATTCAGGTTCCTGTCACTTGTATTAATAAAATATTTCACCCAGAGATTTTTTTTCCCTTTAATTATAGAAACTAAGGTTTAAATCCAAAGCAGTTTACTGACTAAATTAGACAAGGAATTCAAACTCAGATTCCTTCTTCTCACACCAGAGAATTGAAGCATGATGTGCACTCTGTCAATTATGAGGGGCTGATATGTAGCAATCAAGAGGAAAAAGAGTGTAAAACTGAGTACAAAATGATATTATAACAAGCAAGGAGATGGATGTGCCAGTATGAACATCATAGGATTTCACAATTCAGTGATCAAACATTGCCAACAAGTGTCCTGTGTATGGGTAGCAATGTACCTACTAAATAATGAACCTAGAGGATGTTGACACAAGAGAGAACAATTAAAAAGGTGATGAATATTTCAGTGAGATGCTGTTCAAAGTCCTTCCCAAATGCATAATTCTAATGGATATTATTTCATAGCAGCTCACATAGAAGAGGGTATTGCAGTAAGGTATGTCAAGGAAAACCTACCATTATCTCCATGCACAATAAGATGCAAATACTGAGGATGATTAGGGTCACAGAGAAGCCTAAATGCACACTGCTGATATAATTCAAATGCAAATTCCATGTGCCCAAACCACATCCAATCAAGCAAAAGTCAAACTCGTGAAAACTTCCTTAATATGTTCCATAAAGTATCAAATAGATTGAAAACAGGATTAGCAAAGGAGAATCTACCACTCAGTGAGTATTGGAGAAGATGTTTATCAGAAATTCATCAGGTGAAGTAAGTCTGAGAAATGCTGATAACAGATGGGAGCTGTCTCGGCAAAAAAACAGTGCTGCTAGCGTGACTGCTTCCCTAGCTGAAGTGTCCTGGGGAAAAAAGGAAAGGCTGATTTTTCTTACCTCCTCCTTCTCTGCACTTTGCAAATCCCTCCACTCCTCAGTGACATGACCAAAGTCCACTGTGTTCATTGCAACCTTATATTCCCCAATGATATCATGTTTGGAGAAACGATCAAAGTCGTAAACTGCCATCACTAAAGTTTTTCCTCCCAGCTCAGAGTATGGCACCTGCAAAAAAACACAGAGAAAATGACAAAAGTCTCTACCTGAGACAATAAACATCAGTCCACTACAATGCAAATCTATTTCTTTGGTTTATCATCTGTCATCTCAGGCAAATTGAACTGCAGGGAAAATTATGAAGTGTATTTGTTTCAGAGTCACCAGACGCAGGATGTGTTGAGACCAGGCTCTGGCACTCGATAGAACAATGTGGCAGCTCACTCATCACTCCCTGGGTTTTTCTCATCCTGCTTCAAATCATTTTGTGGGTGATGAAACTGGAAAGGGAAGCCCAATTATTTGCACTGAAGACCTAGGAACTTCCACACAATGGTGTCTTTCCTTTGGGAAATCAGCTGTCATCAATCACAAACAGGTCGCCCCCAGACTGGTGATAAAGCCAGCCCTGGCTTGCTGTATATGACACTGATTGGACACTAAAGAGCTCTCTTACAGTACCACTACCTAGTACTTACCAAGGTATATTTTATTATTATTTTACCTTTCACACCACACACTACAAGGTGCTTTGTAAGTCACAGCATACAGCTAGAAATTGTGGTGGCAGAAGGCCAAGGTCAGACTAATTCTCCAGCTGTTCGGGTGTGTTCCAGACAGATGCTGGAGGTTAGGATGCTTCTGAGTCACATTTTGAATATTCAGATGAAGATCATAGAATAGTCTGGGCCAGAAGGAACCCCCAAAGCTCATCCAGTACAACTCCCTCTGCAGTCAGCAGGGACATCCCCAACTAGATCAGGCTGCCCAGGGCCTCCTCCAGCCTCACCTTCAATATCTCCAGGGAAGGAGCCTCAACCACCTCCCTGGGCAACCTGTGCCAGTGTTCTACCACCCTCATAGCAAAAAACTTGTTCCTAACATCCAATCTAAATCTGCCCTTCTCTAGTTTGAAGCCATTGCCCCTTGTCCTGTCCCTGCAGGCCTTTGCAAACAGTCTCTCTCCATCCTTCTTGTAGGTCCAGTTCAGGTAAGCTACCCTTGAGTGGCTGTCTGGAGAGGTCTGAATTCGTAATTGTTCGGACTTGCATTGAACACTTGGTCAATCTGAATACATTCTGCAAGTATAAATGGTTTCCAAGGGCTTCAGTAAACATTTCTCTATTAACTGTCTATATGAAAAGAGAAACAAAAGCCTGTGCACTATCATTGGCCTTGTTAACCTCTGCATATTCTGGTCTGTTTAAACCCTAGGACTGCTGTTTGCATTGCTGTTTGGCTTTGGCTTGCTTTGTAAGATACTTACTAATATCATGAGTAGTTTTCCTTTTTCATAACATGCTGTATGACATTTAAACGAAGTCTTTTCAACGCTGAGAGCCAGCTCCAGCTTCCATTACTGAGCACAATAGTTTCAACGGGTACCAGGTTGTGTATTGTATTGTAGTTAATAGCAAAATCTCTTTTGATTCCCTAAATTATTGGTAGATTCTAAAAAGGTGTAGAGGGCAAATATATGTGGAATGCAAAATTCTAATTTTCACTTCTTATTTTTACACAGCCTCAAAACCAGAAGATAAACATTCTAGAGTTTCTTTCTCCATCATTTTACAATCCTGATTAATGGGTCCTGATCATTTGAAGTGCATGAAAAGACCACATTCATTATTTACCTTTTTTTTTAATCATTAACTTGGCTTCAATAAAGCTTATTTTAACTAGCTTCACTCTTAAAGATGATCTAGTGACAGCACTGTGTTGCAGCCACCGCTCTGAGGGCAGCTGCTGGACACCTGCAGAGTGCAGGATTCCTTAGCTGACCAATTCCTTAGCACACTGCCTTAGAGCCAAACAATCACATTCCATGGGTGCCCAGAACAACATCCTCAGGTTGGCACCCTGGGATTGGAACATGCTGCAGAAGCCACCTCCTTGCCATGCTGGCAACTCTCATTGGGAAAAGATTGGAGCTTATAGATGTGGTTGGGTTTCACTGGTTAAGGGATTGATAACAAAGAGAACAGAAACAGCCACTCTGAGCAAGAGTTACCCTTTGGGTAGGGACTTAGGAACAGCTTGGGGGGTTAGGGCTTCTAGGGACTTCTGCTTCTGTCAGCTACTTCTGGCTAGGGCTTTGGTGCAGGGATGCTGCTAGGGATCTGCTCAGGACTTCTGTTAGCTGCTTCCTCTGTTAAGGGTTTCCAGGATTTCTTCTGCTCTGAGTGGGACTCTGAAATTCTGCAATGTTGGGGATTCTACAATGCAGCAATAAAGGACTTGTGGGAGCACTTCTGAGATTCTCTGCTCTCTGCATTTCTGGAATCTCATTGCTATATGGGAACAGGGCTCCTGCCTTCATTCCTCACCCAACGGCCCCCAAACCAGGGAGAAGAACAATAGTGCTTCATTCATTATTTGTTGCCTTTAAGCTAGCCTCAGCCTTCAGCTTTGTTCAGGACTACCAAGGAAGTCCTCAGCTTTTGTGAAGGATTGCTCTCTCTCATTTTTTTCTGCTCTGCTCAGAAATACTGAACTCTTTGACTTAGGGCAGGCAAGACCGTGCTAGAAGAACATGTATAGGAGTGTTTTTCTGGCACAGGCATGTCACTCCTCTAGACATGAACTCTCTTCTCACTTTGAGCCTGAAGAAGAACACCTTCTTCTGCAAGACTGGTGCAGTCCAGCTAGGATTTGTTTCCTTTTTGGCAGCACAATGCAGGTATACCATTCAGACAGCTGGAGCCTGATGGAACAGCATGATGGATGACTGGGAAAAAGAAATGAGAATGGAGCTAACTTAAGGAACCACCTAAAGAAGAGACGGAATGAGGTCCAGGGCTCAAATGCAATTACAGCACAAAGTCTGTCTTACTAACCCTTATTCTAGAGGAAGACAGGGAGAGTACAGCTCTGCCCTGGAAGGAGGTAGCAAAATGGGCCTGAGACAGAGGGGAAGGATCCTATCAGAAGCTGTGGGCTACCTGAAGTGGATAACAGAAGTAAGACTCTGCCCAAGTAGATGAGATCTCATCAGTAGTTCCCATGGAAGTTGTTTATTACAGTTGTAGCACTGGTTAAATGGTTGCTTGTCTTCTTCACTGCAGTCCCCAGAGTGTACCTGGCATGCCCTGTTGCTTTTCTCTTGAGTACAGAGCACAGTATCCAGGTGGCAGTCAGTACCATATTGGCATACACCTAAACACCCTATCAGGTCTTGGAAAGGAAAGGAAACTTCCTTTTGAAGCATATCATTTGATGGTAAAGATACCATGGTAAAGATACCATATAAAGCATACCATGATGATAAAGATGTGACTTCAAACAAGTGGACTTTACACTCCAGGAGTGGATGATCAGATTTATCATTTGTGCCTTCATCTTAGATGTCAGCATTATTGATTTTTTTTCTTTTCTGTTGTGAGCCTCATTTTTAACTGTTCCTTTTTAAATACCCTCTTAGGAAAGATCAAGAAAAAATAACTCCTCACCAAAGTTTATTTTTATGAACATCTTCAATGCAAAGAAAAAAAAAAAGAAAGCTTATATATGCAGTAGTAGTTCTGGCCTCCAGGGATAGCTTTCTCATTGAATGATTACATAGCCTGAGTCTTTTACTGTTCCTGTTTTCAGTCTGTAGCTGTCATAAGATTGGGCATGGAGAGGAAGGCCTAAAGTAACAGCAGAGGAATCTATATTAGGTGAAGCCCTATGAAACATGCTGTATAGTATTCCTTTATTGGTTTTTTAACTGGGGTTTAGGCTACAGTTTTAGACTGTTGATTTTTTTTTACAGCCCATGACAATAGATACTATTGGAATGACTTAGATTTCACAGCATAAGGCTTAGCTACATCTATTTCATTCATATGTTATTAAACCCCAGACATTACTTCTTTTCATACATAAAGCAGCATGGCAAAGAATTGCTATGCCAAAATCTAGCAAGATTAATCTGCCATATTGTCCATCCAACCTCCTGAAGTTCAACAAGCCCAAGTGCAAGGTCCAGCAGCTGTGTCAGGGCAATCCCAGGCACCGATATAGGCTGGGCAGGGACTGGCTTGAAAGCAGCCCTGAAGAAAAGGCCTTAGGGGTGGTGGGGGAGGAGAAGCTCACCAGGAGCCAGCAGTGAGCACTTGCAGCCCAGAGAGCTAAGCAGAGCCTGGGCTGCAGCAAGAGAAGTGTGGCCAGCAGGGCCAGGGAGGGGATTCTCCCCCTCTGCTCAGCTCTGGTGAGACCCCACCTGGAGTACTGTGTCCAGTTCTGGAGCCTCTGTTACAAGAGGGATCTGGACATGCTGGAAGGTGTTCAGAGAAGGGCCATGAGGATGAGCAGAGGGCTGGAGCTGGTCTCCTATGAGGACAGACTGAGAGAGTTGGGGCTGTTCAGTCTGGAGAAGAGAAGGCTCCCAGGAGACCTTCTTGTGGCCTTGCAGGATCTGAAGGGGGCTACAAGAAAGCTGGGGAGGAACTTATAGGGTGTCAGGGAGTGATAGGACTGGGGGGAATGGAGCAAAACTAGAAATGGGGAGATTCAGATTGGATGTTAGGAAGACGTTCTTCCCCATGAGGGTGGTGAGACACTGGCACAGGTTTCCCAGGGAGGTGGTGGAAGCCTCATCCCTGGAGGTTTTTGCAGCCAGGCTGGATGTGGCTGTGAGCAACCTGCTGTAGTGTGAGGTGTCCCTGCCCATGGCAGGAGGGTGGGAAGTAGGTCCCTTGAGGTCCCTTCCAACCCTCACAATCCTATGATTCCATGATTCTATGATTACTTTTGAGGGGCAAAAATTCATACAATAGGCTACAAAGATATCTGAAGAAAATGCTGGGTGAGTGAAATTTCTTTGACATTTATCAAAGCCTCACTGTGTTCTGACTTTCTTGTAAGTTTTACCCAGACATAAAATATGTATCAGATTGTCATACAGCAGGGTAACAGAAGTGCCTAAAATTAAACTGTGCCTTTTACACCTCTTGAGGTCTGACCTTATGTTATACCATTTTCATCAGGAGATTAAATATCACAGGTTTCTACAACATGAAAAAAGAAAAATGACTATGCTGCAGTTACCAATTAAGTAAGATGTCTAACATTGTAGGCACACAAGAGTTACACAGTGGTTGGATTAAAAAGTTTAAATTATCATTAAAAAAAAATACCTTGAAGGTAAATTGTTCATTGAAAACAGGGTTCAGGGTCTTTCTGTGGACTTTTGTCTCATATTTCTTCTTCTTATCAGGCAGCAGGAAAACTTTCACGTAGGGATCAGATGTACCTCCCATGTCCAATGCAGGCAGCTCAGCTGCTTGAATAATCCCAACCAGAAGCTGAAAAGAGAGGGAAAACAGCAGAATGAAATTGCAAATAGATAGATTATTTATAAAGAAACTGTAACAGAGACATCCACATGCAGACTCTATTTCTGGTCCATGAAACCCATTGCCACTCCTCTTCCCTGCCCTTCAAAGAAGGCAAATGAAGCAGCACTATAGACTTCAGAAAGCCAATTATGGCAGATGCAGACTGCACAAAGGCTGTTTTTAAGCAGAAAAGAGGTTTTCAAAGGGCAGCTGATTACAGCTAAATACAGACTTCATCTTTTTAAAGACTGCAATCAAATAACTTTCAATTGCTCCCTCCTCTTGTGCATTATTTTTCTATGCTGGGCACCATGAATAGAAATCACATTATTAAACAATCAAGAATGTCTAATTTTGACTGCAAGATTTGTATTCTAAATCCTCCACATGTAACCTCACCTCCAGCCACACTCAAAAAGGGGAAAATGCAAATCCTCAGGCAGAACTTGATCGAAATTAAATGGGTCACAGCATCACAGAATCACACAGTGTTAGGGGCTGGAAGTTCCATGGAAACAGGAGGAAGATTTTGTTTCCCTGTGAGGGTGACAGAACACTGGAAGAGGTTGCCCAGGGGGGTTGTGGAGTCTCCCTGTCTGGAGCTATTCAAGAGCTGCCTGGATGTGTTCCTGTGTGATCTGCTCTAGGTGATCCTGCTCTGGCAGGGGGGTTGGACTGGATGAGCTTTGGAGGTCCCTTCCAGCCCCTGACATTCTGTGATTGTGTGATATATCCCTGAAGGGCTAGATGCACAGCTCTTGGACTGGATGAGAGATTTTGAGGTCTCTTTTGGCCCCCAACATTCTGTGATTCTGTGATTTATTTGGTGGACAGAAACCCAAGATAAACATTTAAGTGACTCTTCAAGGACAATTTAAGAAAATTAAGAACTGGGAATGAAACCTGAGAATACTTTCTTCTAAATCATTGTTTCAGTCACAATGTATTTACTTCTCTCATGGATGAATTGTTTAAAATTGGTAGCAGAAGCTCTAACAACTGCAATACAGAACAATATAGGCAAGCTAGGAGAGAAGATTCTGGCTTCTGAAAGATTCACAGAATGGTTTAGATTGGAATAGACCTTAAAGAACATTCAGTTCCAACCCCCTGCCATGGGCAGGGACACCTCCCACCAGCCCAGGTTGCTCAAAGCCTCATCCAGCCTGGCCTTGAGCACCTCCAGGGAAGGGGCAGCCACATTTTCCTTTAGCTGTAAGAAATACTTCTCCTTTTCAGTCTCATTCTTATTCTAGGTACAGAACAGTTCATCAATACATGGGTAGGTTCAGGAATTGCATTAAAGCCACATCAAAGACTGAAAAACAAGTCTTTGGCTTTAAGTTAACAGAGTAGAAAAAGCAATTCAAATCCCTTTTAAAATCTCTCTCTCTCTAAAACTGAGGAATCATGTTCTGGAGAGTACATCACTCATCTTGTCTCCATCCTTACCTCTGGGCAATATATTAGCCAGAGTTTCAGTCTGCAGTTTTGTGCCACAGCAGTATGCTTCTCCAAGATGTAGCATAGTTTAGAGTAGCAAAATAAACCAGGAAGCCATAACTCAAACAATTTATTACCTTAATTAAATGCTACACACTTCTACAGATTTCTTCCTTGCTCGTCTTATTTCTCTTTGTAAAAAACAGTTCCAAAAAATCACCAAAATCACCATTTCCTATTTTAAAATTCACACAGAGAGTTTCTTCTCACAGTCTAAGGAAACTGAAATCCCTTTTGTCAGAACACAGTTGCAACTTTTCCTTTTTTCCCTCTGTGGAGAGACTAATGCTTCATACTGAATTTCATAGTGATTGATTTCATACTGATTGATTTCACAGTGATTGATTTCATACTGATTTCATACTGATTGATTTCATACTGATTTCAACCTGCTTTTAAGGAGGATCAGAATGACTCAACACATGACCAAAGAAATTCACACTCAGAGTTGAAGAAAGGATCCTTTAACCACAGATGCTGGAAAAGCTTTGGAATTCTTCTGGGCTCTTGCATTGAAAAACAAGAAGGGGTAGTCAAAAGCAGAATTCAAAAGAGAGAGAAATACTCAGGTCATACCTGGGTGTAAATATCCAGAAGATCAGAGAGAAATAGAGAGGAATAGAGAAGAATTATGTGGGTTTGACTTAAGTTGCCAAAAAAAAAAGTCATGAAATGCAGGATATGTATTCTCAAGTTCACTGGAAACCATGCATTAGAAGTGAAGAAGTCAGATGTGTTGGTGGACTTTGGGCCAAAGTTAAGCACAGTGAGTTTCACTCTGAGGCTATGGATTGGTATATCAGCAAAAGTGATCCCAATGACAGCAAGAGTCCAGGCAAGGGAATTAAATGAATTAATTAAGGTTGTCTGAGGAGGTGGTGGAAGCCCCATCCCTGGAGGTTTTCAAGGCCAGTCAGGATGTGGCTGTGAGCAACCTGATGTAGTGTGAGGTGTCCCTGCCTATGGCAGGGGAGTTGGAACTGGCTGATCCTTGAGAACCCTTCCAGCCCTGACAACTCTATGATACTGTGATGCTAAATAGGAGATAGTTCGGTATCTGGCCAGATAGGTCTACATCATATTATTTTGTCTGCTCCTACTGAACACTTGGGCAAGTATGCCAAAGTTAGGTTTGGCAGCTTCAGAGCAGGGCACTCTCCTTGACTGGAGAGATTCTTCTTGTCTGGCTTTCCTCTTTTATTTCACACAAACTTTTGTTTTTATTTTATTTGAACTTCTGTTCCAAACTACAATTTTCTCAGCTGGTAGATGTACTTTCAGGGAGGGCAACAGAACCTCTTTGTCCTACCAACCTTTGTTTGCTGACATTTTCAATCTCTGTGGGCTAAAGCTTTTTTACTGCCTGCTCGCAAGCTCCATAATATAAAGCTATTAATAACCATTAGACAAAACTGTGCCTTCAGTTTTGATGAAGGGTTTAATATCAACTCTGAGTACATTGAATACCATTTAGTAGTACCTCTGTCATGAATCTTCAGTCTTGCTTTCTCCCTTTACTCCATGCAAGCAGGAAAGATTGCAGAAATACCCACTGTAACTAAATGTAATCTTTCATTTTCCCCTTGCACACACAGAAATGGAATGTTACAAGTCGGTTCTTTCAAACCTGATTGTTCTGGAAGTCATAATCCAAAGAATATTGGATTTTTCCAAGTTTCTCCACTTCTTTGGGCTCTTCTTTTTCTTCTCCATCAGTCAGCCCAGTCTCAGCATCATCATCCTTAAGAGCCTAGAAAGAAGGAACGCAATACTCATAAATACTGCAAACTCTTCGAGTACCACTTTAAAATAGACACTGTCTTCAAATCTATTTTAAAGCCATTAAAAGCAAGCATGGCAGCAGAAATCCAAATATGCAATTTACATATTTATACTATTGAAGTTGCTCAGGAAGATGTTATAAATCAGCAGGCAAGCAATGGAAGTAGGAGGAAGGAAGCTTCTCGGACTATTACAAGCAAGGACTGTTATAAAACCTGAAAGTAGAAACAGAATATCAACTCGATATGTAAAAAAAGAAAAAAAGAAATCCTTCTGGGCTCACACTGCCTCTTAAAGAGGCACAAGGAGGCAAACATGCTATTCAGTAAGCAAAGTCAGACATTCATTCAAGTTAAGGCTGTCTTGGCAAGGTCAAACCTGGTTGTGCATGCTGTGAATCGTTTGCAATCGGCAACACGTTTCGGTCGGATTGCTATGATAAAGAGCGTGTGCTGTGGATGAGGTCTTCCTGCAATCATATGCCAAACATCCTTCACGTTGATTTAGAATGGATATGGAAGCAAAGTTTCCACCATGCCATTAGCAAATGCATGTTTCTCTTTTCCCTCCCCTCCCTTCCCTCCATCCCTCCCAGGGACCAATTTCCTTTGTATTCATTCTCGCTATAAAGCTTGGCTGAACCAAATTGATTGCAAGTTGATTTTAGTGTGCTTAGAAAGGAATAAAAAAAACCAAAACAAAACAAAGCAAGACAGAACTGCTTACAGCTTTGCCTATATTGCACAAAATCTGCTGTTTTTCCTAAAGGCTACAGCAGTTATCTTTGATTTTAAACAGAATTAAAATCCTAAATTATGTAATCGTTTGTTTATTTATTATTATTTGTTGTTTTTTTTTCCTGTACCAGAAAGCTGAAGTATTTGCACTGTGGAAAAGGAGATTCATACAACTGCTTCATAGATTCATAGATTAGCAGGTTGGAAGGGACCTCAAGGATCATCTAGTCCAACCTTTCAGGGTGTAGTTTAAATGAGATGGCCCAGCACCCATTCAAGCTGGGCCTTGGAACTGTCTAATGTGGGAGACTCCACTGTCTCCCTCAGGAGTTTATTCCAATGTCTAATAGTTTGAATGGTGAAAAAAAGATTTCTGGCATCCAGTCTGAATCTTCCCAGTAGCAACTTGCACCCATTACTCCTTGTCTTCACCATGTGACTGTGTAAGGAGGGAGTCTCCCTCTTCATGATAGTCACCCTTTATGTACTTGTACATGGTTATGAGGTCTCTCCTAAGCCTTCTCTTCTATAGACTGAGCAAACCCAGTGCTCTCAGCTTTAGAATCATAGAATCTCAGAGTTCTTAGGGTTGGAAGGGACCTCAAAGCTCGTGGTTAAAACATATGAAGCATAACTAACTATGTAAATCTTATTCCAGCAGACTCTAGCCTCAGTAAGAACTGAAAATGGACAAAAGTGGTGAGAAAAAGAGTGAAAAATCATGGAAAGGGTGAAAATAAAGTTGAGAGTGTGAAAACTCAGAGCTGAGCATTCATGCAGAGCTGTTATTTCTATGTGACAGTAAAAAGCATTGCTTATCTACAAAAGCCCTGTCTGGATGAAAGTTCCTTCTAGATGGAACTTCTGCTTGCACAAGAAAGCTGTTAAGTGCAGGACTAAGATTTGTTACATTCTTTTCTTTTCTTTTTTTTTCCCCCCACAATGTAAGTTGGTCACAGAATAACAGAATGTTAGGGGTTGGAAGGGGCCTTGAAAAATAATCCAGTCCAACCCCCCTGCCAGAGCAGGATCACCTAGAGTAGGTCACACAGGAACACATCCAGGTGGGGTTTGAATGTCTCCAGAGAAGGAGACTCCACAACCCCCCTTGGCAGCCTCTTCCAGTGTTCTGTCACCCTCACAGGGAAAAACATTCACACAGAACCTCCTATTCCCCAGCTTGCATCCGTTGCCCCTTGTCCTATCATTGGACACCACTGAGCAGAGCCTGGCTCTGTCCTCCTGACAGTCACCCCTCACATCTTTATCAGCATGAATGAGGTCACACTTTAGTCGTCTCCTCTCCAAGCTGAAGAGCCCTCAGCTCCCTCAGGCTCTCCTCATAAGGAAGATGTTCTACTCTCTTCATCATCTTTGTGGCTCTGAGCTGGACTCATTCAAGCAGTTCCCTGAGGTCCTCCTTGAATGGAGGGGCCCAGAACTGGACACAATACTCCAGATATGGCCTCAGCAGGGCAGACTAAAAGGGAAGGAGAGCCCCTCTTGACCTGGTCTGAAGAGACCTACAGCATCTATAAACAATCAGATGCAGCTGGAGTTACCTACTTGAAGAGAGAGCAAGGCTGGAAAATAGCTATACAGCTGATGGTGAAAGAATGAAAGTAAAGGCATGAACATTCTCACTCAGCCAGGAACACAGTGTGGGTTATGCAACAGCTGTGTGGGTGTGGTAAGAAGACTGATCTCTCAAGTAGAAAATGTTATTTTTCAGAAAGTAGATTTAAATTCAAAAGGTCAGACTCAAAAGTGTACAGTATTAAGCAATTATTTCTCTCCTTTTTGAAGCCAGCTAGAAATGCAGCTGGCATCGCTCAGCTGAGATCAATGCAGTGACATTGATTTATGCAAGCTGGGGAGCTGGGGTTGGGTTAAATATCTGGATGTTAGCAAATGATGGACTCAGAATCACAGAGTCACAGAAACATTCAGGTTGGAAAAGACCCTCAGCAGCACTGAATCCAACCCAGAACCCTGCTCTACAAGGCTCACCCCTAAACCATAGCCCCAAGCACCACAGACAAACCACCTTGAAACACAGCCAGGCTTGGGGACTCCACCACCTCCCTGGGCAGCACATTCCAATCCATGACCACTCTTGCCTTCAAAAAATGTTTCCTACTGTCCAGTCTAAACCTACCCAGTGGCAGCTTGAGGCCATTCCCTCTTGTTCTGTCACTAATTCCCTGTGAGAAGAGACCAGCAGCAGCCTCTCCACAAGCTCCTTTCAGGTAGTTGTAGCCAGCAATGAGGTCTCCCCTCAGCCTCCTTTTTTTTCAATCTAAGCAGCCCCAGCTCCTTCAGTCATTCCTCATCAGATTTATTCTCCAACTCTACTAGGAACATAAACTACAGCCTACCTGGATGAGATCAGTGGGTGAGGTTGGTAGTGAATAAGAATCACAGGAGATGGTGGAAGGGTAATAACTTTTGGAACCTAACCATTTCTACTCAGAAGGGCTGAATTGCCTAAAAAGAAAATTATTTGGAGACATTTTAATCGTTGAGCTATTGTTGAGCTATTTAATTGTTGCTAGTGAGCTGCCTGGCTGTAGCACAACATTGCTGTTAGGACAAGTGTGACACCTCAAAACTGACAGGCCCTGTGGCATGAGGCACAGCCCCTGCAGGACCCCATGTGGGACTGTCAGGATATGAGGTGCTGTGAGGATGGGATTACAAATAAGCTTGGAGCAACCACATTTATCTGAGCCTGGAGATGCAATAACTCAGAGTGAGATGCTAACTCCAGACCTACTGCTCTGAATCATCCCTGTACTACCCTAATAGAGAACTCCATGATGGAAAAGTGATAAACAAGCTCCAGCATATCACCATTTCTGGGCTTTCTGATGGGCCATCTATTTATGACCTGGATTTTATTTGAGAGGGAATATCCTACAACTCTTCCTCAGGGATAAAAGGGAGAATGCAAAAAGAACTTTATGTGCTAATTTCTAGGTATGAGGAATTTGTCACTGTTGCATCAAGGGAAGAGTTACAGGACCTGTGGAGCTGATAAAATGGGGAGATGCCAGAGCTGTGGGTAAGTCAGTGTGAAAAAGTTCTTATTATGATTATTCAAAGTATAATGGGAAGCCAATGTCCCTCTTGCAAGGAAGTTTTGAAGTGCAGGCAGAAAATGTTGCCTGTTTGGGAAACTTTTCCCCAGGTTATGAGAGGCTCCATTGGAAGGTGAAAGCTGTTTCCCAGGGAGATGGAAAACATTGCACATTACTCAGGGCAGCTGAGAAGCTATATGGCTCTTTTTGACCTTGACTTAGAAATACTGAAGCACTAAGAAACAGGAAGAATGAGACAGTGTTTGGATTTGGCCAAGGTCATGGCATGTGGGGAGGAAAGAAATGACAAATGATTATCTCTACAGCAGTCTGTAGATAATAGTTTTTGCCATCAAGAGACGAATTTGCTTTCAAACCAGAGGCCAATACTTCAAGAAGCAGCTGACTCAAAGGAAGTGCAGAAGTTTCTCGTGTTTGATGCAGCTGCTGAGTTCTAAAGAAGAAGAATTTGATTGCTTCGAAGTACTCCAAACAACCCTGTAGGGATTTTCATTCTGTATTGTGATTCTCTGAAAGATCAATACTTAATGGAACAGAGCTGCAACCCCCAATTTATAGCACACTGCATCACATTATATTGGATCTCACTGCTGTATTCCTACAATCAATTAAAATAAGCAGCTATATTTTATTGGCTTTTAGAAACCATAAAATGTTTTTAATTATGAGCCAACTTTTTTTTTTTTTCCTCCAGCTCCTTTAGCTGCCACGACTGTAATCAGGAGGCCCGTATTTAGGTGCAGAGGCGTGCAAGCCTTTTCTTTCCTGATATTTTCTTTTGGTTCCATGACATTTAAAATGCTTTTATGCAACACCCAAAAAGCATTATGACATTTTGCTGGAGAGCAGATTTGTCTCTCCTCATTTGGGACAACTAGGAATTTCGCTCCAGTGGTCTCCTCATCTCTGCACAGCACATGCAGAAGTACACAACAGTGAAACCTCTGACATGTGGCTAAGTACCTGAAAAATACAGGCTCAGATATAAGCAGGTTGAGGAACATACACACACAAAAAAGTGGCAATCCAGTGATACAGCCACATCACAGAATGACTGAATCACACAATTATTGAGGCTGGAAAAGACCTCTGAGCCAGGCTGGATGAGGCTCTGGCCAGCCTGCTGTAGTGTGAGGTGTCCCTGCCCATGGCAGGGGGTTGGAACTGGATGATCCTTGTGGTCCCTTCCAACCCTGACTGATTCTATGATTCTGTGATTCTATGATCAAGCCCAGCCTATGACACAACACCACCACATCAGCTAAACCATGCCACCAAGTGCCACAGCCAAGCTTTTCTTAAAGACTTCCAGGGATGGTGTCTCCATCACCTCCCTGGGCAGTCCATCCCAGTGCCTAATCAGCCTTTCTGTGAGGAAGTGCTTCCTGATATCCAACCTGAACCTCCCCTGGCACAGCTTCAGGCCATGTCCTCTTGTCCTGGGAGCAGAGCCTGACCCCCACCTGACTACAACTTTGAGGTAGTTGTAGAGAGTGATAAGGTCCCCTCTGAGTCTCCTCTTCTCCAGGCTGACCACCCTCAGCTCCCTCAGCCTCTCCTCATCAGCCTTTCCCTCCAGCCCCCTCCCCAGTCTGGTTGCTCTCCTCTGGACCTGCTCTGGCACCTCAAGATCCTTCCTGCAGTGAGGGCTCAGAGCTGCACACAGTGCTGGAGGTGAGGCCTCACCAGTGCCAAGTACAGGGGCAGAATTCCCATCCCTAGTCCTGCTGGCCACATTATTCCTGATACATCAAAGGAAAACAGCTTGTGGACAAAGTTCCTCTGTGCCAGGGACCTTAACAGAGCCTCAGCATGTACAATAAATGTTTTCTTAGACCTGGGAGACAAATCTTTGAGCTGCCTCTCATTAAATCTATATTTGAACGAGCTCTGTAACTGAAAAAAAGGGAAAAAAAGGAAAGAAAAATGAAAACTGCTTGTAATTGCAGTTTTGCAAACTCCACACTTTGCAGTGGGTTTTTCACATTCCCTGGGCTTCCTCCTCCTCTCATTCCTCCAGCTGACAAAAGCCTCCCTCCAGCTGACGCTGCCTCTTGATACTGAAAATCTCTCTTGCTTCCAGCTCAGTTCCACCAAAAGCCCTGCACCATGTCACTGCATTTGCCCCACTGATATCTAACACAGAACACAAGAGAGATTCTGAGGATTAGAACAGCTTTATGTATTCTTCCATCGAATCCCTTTCAAAACTCTGTAGAAATGGAGAGGGTCTGCAAGGGATTTAGTGCAGTTGCTCTGCTGGTTGTCTTAAGATCCCAGGTCTATAGAAGTCCCTGGAAATCACACTGATATAAGACTCAGATAACAAAGCTCCTTGTGTCCCATCCAGTGAGAGAGAGAGGTCACAGTCATGTCTGAGCCACTAGGAGGATGCAAAGCCCCATGAAGATGCATCTTGCACTTTCATTCCAGCCTCACTTATCTTTGTACCTCATTGTTAAGGCCTAGTTCATGTCACAAGCTATGTAAGACTGCAAAAAAAAAAGTGGTTTTCATTGTCATATGTAAAGAAACACTCCTGTTACTAAGTTCCTTCCAGTCATGGGGTGGCCTATGACCTCACTTTTAAGGCAAAAAGTTAGCAGTAAGCAAGAAGGAGAGATGTTAGGTAGGGTGGCATTAAGAGGAGTGTGTCCAGCAGATCCAGGGAGGTTCTGCTCCCCCTCTACTCTGCCCTGGGGAGACCCCACCTGGAATCCAGTTTGGGGCTTCCCAGTTCAAGAGGGACAGGGATCTGCTGGGGAGAGTCCAAAAGAGGGCTACAAGGACGATGAAGGTACTGGAGCACTGCCTGATGAGTTTGGAGAGGAGAGGACTGAGAGGGGATTTAATCAATATTTATCAATATCTGATGGCTGGGGGTCAAGAGGGAGGGGACAGGCTCTGCCCAGTTGGACCCTGGGATAGGACAAGAGGCAGTGGATGGAAACTCCAGCACAGGAAGAGGAACTTCTTTACTGTGAGAGTCACACAACCCTGGAACAGGCTGCCCAGAGAGGTTGTGGAGTCTCCTCCTCTGGAGACTTTCCAGCCCCATCTGGATGTGTTCCTGTGTGACCTGTGCTGGATTCTATGGTCCTGCTCTGGCAGGGGAGTTGGACTCAATGATCTCTGGAGGTCCCTTCCAACCCCTAACACACTGTGAGCCTGTGAAAACAGAACACTACCTGCAGCCTGTAAGTTTGCTACACAATGCAATGCTGCTGTCCCAAGTTCCATGCCCAGCTGCCTCATCAATCATTCCTTTTGTTCACATGGTGAAAGGGCTATTTTTTTTTAACATGCAAACGATGCCCAGTCCTCAGGCCTGTGCACTGCCTGCTGAGCTGAATGGAAGAAAACAATATGAGTGTACAGCAAGAATGTTCTGTGCCATGGCCAACAATGAATTCACCAGGAAGGCAATTTTCCCTCTACACTTCCACACCTAGAAAGGGCTGCATTTCCACTAATGGTGCTGCAGCTTTTATCAATTACTTTCCACCACTTAGCAATTTCTATCACATTCAAGAGCAGCATATTTCTAACCTGGCCAATTTTTATCTCAGGAGAAAAAGAGGAAAGATGGAAAGACAGAAAGAAAGACAGAAAGACAGAAAGAAAGCAAGAAAGAAAGAAAGAAAGAAAGCAAGAAAGAAAGAAAAGAAGGAAGAAAGGGAG
Source organism: Indicator indicator (assembly GCF_027791375.1). Classification (NCBI taxonomy): domain Eukaryota; kingdom Metazoa; phylum Chordata; class Aves; order Piciformes; family Indicatoridae; genus Indicator; species Indicator indicator. The sequence continues at coordinate 1,976,157 of NC_072012.1, forward strand.
AAAGAAAGAAAGGAAGGAAGGAAGAAAAAAGGAAGGAAGGAGGAAAGAAAGAAAGCAAGCAAGCAAGAAAGAAAGAAGGAAAGAAAGAGAAAGAAAGAAAGAAAAAGAAAGAAAGAAAGAAAGAAAGAAAGAAAGAAAGAAAGAAAGAAAGAAAGAAAGAAAGAAAGAAAGAAAGAAAGAAAGAAAGAAAGAAAGAAAGAAAGAAAAAGAAAGAAAGAAGGAAAGAAAGAGAAAGAAAGAGAAAGAAAGAAAAAGGAAGGAAGGAAGGAAGGAAGGAAGGAAAAAGAAAGAAAGAAAGAAAGAAAGAAAGAAAGAAAGAAAGAAAGAAAGAAAGAAAGAAAGAAAGAAAGAAAGAAAGAAAGAAAGAAAGAAAAAGAAAGAAAGAAAGAAAGAAAGAAAAGGAAAGAAAGAAAGAGAAAGAAAGAGAAAGAAAGAAAGAAAGAGAAGAAAGGGAGAAAGAAAGGAAGGAAGGAAGGAAGGAAGGAAGGAAGGAAGGAAGGAAGGAAGGAAGGAAGGAAGGAAGGAAGGAAGGAAAGAAAAAGAAAGAAAGAAAGAAAGAAAGAAAGAAAGAAAGAAAGAAAGAAAGAAAGAAAGAAAGAAAGAAAGAAAGAAAGAAAGAAAGAAAGAAAGAAAGAAAGAAAGAAAGAAAGAAAGAAAGAAAGGAAAGAAAGAAAGAAAGAAAGAAAGAAAGAAGAAAGAAAGAAAGAAAGAAAGAAAGAAAGAAAGAGAAAAAGAAAGAAAGAAGGAAAGAAAGAGAAAGAAAGAAAAAGGAAGGAAGGAAGGAAGGAAGGAAGGAAGGAAGGAAGGAAGGAAGGAAGGAAGGAAGGAAAGGAAGAAAGAAAGAAAGAAAGAAAGAAAGAAAGAAAGAAAGAAAGAAAGAAAGAAAGAAAGAAAGAAAGAAAGAAAGAAAGAAAGAAAGAAAGAAACAAAGAAAAAGAAAGAAAGAAAGAAAGAAAGAGAAAGAAAGAGAAAGAAAGAAAGAGGAAGGAAGGAAGGAAGGAGGAAGGAAGGAAGGAAGGAAGGAAGGAAGGAAGGAAGGAAGGAAGGAAGGAAGGAAAGAGAAGAAAGAAAGAAAGAAAGAAAGAAAGAAAGAAAGAAAGAAAGAAAGAAAGAAAGAAAGAAAGAAAGAAAGAAAGAAAGAAAGAAAGAAAGAAAGAAAGAAAGAAAGAAAGAAAGAAAGAAAGAAAGAAAGAAAGAAAGAAAGAAGGAAAGAAAGAAAGAAAAAGAAAGAAAGAAGCAAAAGCCTTTAAAGACTACTGGCTGATTTTCTATCAGAAAGCATAGCAGCCTGCCATTGTAACACATTCCCTATCAGAGCCCCTCAGAAGGAAATGCAACATTTCATTCATTCAAGCATCTGCTCTCTCTCCATGAGTTAATTTGAAGAGCATGTTGTGCATGGGTTTCCAGTGGCTGAGCCAGGCTTTGCTCATTGTGAAATCTCCTTTGCCATTAGTGCTGCAAGAGCCTTGGCCTCGCACACCAGCAGTGGCCCACACCGATGCACAGAATGAGCAAGGCCCTGCTGTGTCCAGTGTGCCATGCCATGACATGGCTTCCTTGCTTGTTATCCAGGTTTTAAATCACAGAATTCACCAGGTTGGAAAAGGTTGGAAAAAATCTTTGAGATCATCCAGTCCAACCTATCAGCCAGCACCATCTAACCAACTAACCCATGGCACTGAGTGCCTCATCCAGTCTGGTTTTAAATACTTCCAGGGACAGTGAATCCACTACCACTGCGGGCAGCACATTCCAATGGCCAATCTCTCTTTCTGGGAAGAATTTCTTCCTACCATCCAGCCTATACCACCCTTGGTGCAGCTTAAGACTGTGTCCTCTCCTTCTGTCACTGCTGCCTGAGACTAGCCCCCACTTGGCTACAACCTCCCTTCAGGTAATTGTAGAGAGCAATAAGGTCTCCCCTGAGCCTCCTTTTCTCCAGGCTAAATGTCTGTTGGGTTACTCAAAAAGATTTCTTTCTTCACTAGCTCCTTGACCTGAGGTCCCCACGATCAGCATAAGAGCTCACTCAATTGTTTGGGTAGTAAAATACCAACTGATTCTACTGCAACAAAAGAATACAGCAAATGCTGGAGGTGTTCAATGCAAAATATAAATCACAGAATCATAGAATCAGTCAGGGTTGGAAGGGACCTCAAGGACCATCTACTTCCAACCCCCATGCCATGGCCAGGGACACCTCACACTACAGCAGCCTGGCCAGAGCCTCATCCAGCCTGGCCTTAAACACCTCCAGGGATGGGGCCTCAACCACCTCCCTGGACAACCCATTCCAGGCTCTCACCACTCTCATGGGGAAGAACTTCTTCCTCACATCCAGCCTGAATCTCCCCACTTCCAGCTTTATTCCATTCCCCCTGGTCCTATTACGACCTGAGATCCTAAAAAGTCCCTCCCCAGCCTTCAGATCCTGGAAGGCCACAAGAGGTCTCCTGGGAGCCTTCTCCTCTCCAGACTGAACAGCCCCAACTCTTTCAGTCTGCCCTCATTCATAAATGCATACATTCATGCTAGAGCTGTTAAGCCCCCAGACCAACCTGCTTTTCTTGTAGCTAGTGTTTACTTGCTGAAAAATGCAGCTGATCTCAGCCTGGGGGCCTGTGGGTCAGGGTTCTTCTTGAATGCAGGACCCATGTGCATAAACCACAAGAAGTAAGCACTCTTGCAAGTATGCTAAAGAGCTCTGCTCCCAGCTTCCCATATGGCAGTGCTTGGTTCTGCTAGGCAGCAGGCTGTGAGTAGGAGGCAGCTTGAGGCTGCTTGGCCAGTGCATGCTGTTCAATCAATTGTTCTTCATCCTCTCCAGATGAATGGCAATGAGCCAGATGCAAGCATGTTTTGGGACAGAACTATATCCTCCATATCACAGAATCACAGAATGTTAGGGGCCAAAAGGCACCTTGAGAGATCACCCAGACCAACATCCCTGCCAGAGCAGGAGCACCCACAGCAGATCACACAGGAGCACAGCCAGGCAGCTCTTGAATAGCTCCAGACAGGGAGACTCCACAACCCCCCTGGGCAGCCTCTTCCAGGGTTCTGTCACCCTCATAAGGAAAAATAAATTCTTCCTCCTGTTTCCATGGAACTTCCTATGCCTCAACTTTCACCACTGCCCCTTGTGCTGGCATTGGGCATCACCCAGCAGAGCCTGGCTCCAGTCTCTGGGCACTCCCCCTGCACATCTTTAGCAACAGCAATGAGGTCACCTCTCAGGCTCCTTTTCTCCAAGCAGCAGAGCCCTCAGCTCCCTCAGCCTCTCCTCATAACATACATTTATTTCTCTTTGAAAAATCTGTCACACTAGGACTACATCTATTTAACACTAAAAATTAACCTAAATATAGCCAGAAATGATTTATTGGGTGCCACACTGATCAATGGGGAACAAAAAGCTGACAAAGACCTGTTCTTTTGGCTCAGTTCCTTAAGAACATCCAAGATCATCCTCTGATCACCCTCTAAACAGACTTGAAGTTTATTTTTGCTATTCATTTTCCTTGTTCTTCACTTTGTAAAGAATAAAGGGCCTTTGCTTAAAAAGTAAACAAGTAAATACTCAATGATTCTGTGATTTCCAGTGGGGTTTGAAATGTTTACCTCACTGATATGAACTGCTGCTCTTGTTGTGGGTTATTCATACCCACTAAGTCCAGGCACTTAGTGTAAGAGGTTAGCTCTCCATGCAATCAGTGGATACAGGTAAAAGACTCAAGAGTGTGATTCAAAACACTTAATTCAGGGAATGATTGCCTGCTTTGTAGACACCACTCATTAGCAACCTGCAAACTCTGGTCTTGAATAAAGAATTCAAAATTTGGTCTGTTAATCAAGAGAAGGCAAGAAAGAAATGTCCTTGACAATGGAAGCTTCTTCCAGTAGGCAAGAATGTCAGTGCTGAAAACAAGATATGTAAGAATAAGAGTAAGATCTGTCTCTTCATATCATCCTGACAGTAAAAGAAATTATGATAAAAATAAGGGCAGGGGACAATCACAATATCTGAGGGCTGGGGGTCAAGAAGGAGGGGACAGGCTCTGCTCAGTTGTACCCTGGGATAGGACAAGAGGCAATGGATATACTACAGCACAGGAAGTTCCATCTCAGCATGAGGAGGAACTTCTTCATTGTGAGGGTCACAGAGCACTGGAACAGGCTGTCCAGAGAGATTGTGGAGGTTTTTGGGGTGTTTTCATGTATCCTGTGTATGTATTAGGTGTTAAGGATTCATGTGTTCTGTGTTTTGCTGGATATTTTTGAATACAATTTCTGCATTTCTCTCCAATTCAATGACAGCCATATTCATTTCACTTCCTTTGGCAGTAAAATCATTTCTGCCTGCTCTTTAAACCAAGACAAAGCCCAGCAGCATTCGAGCTGTGGCTCACAGCTATTGCTCCCATACTTTCAGGGTTCTGAAGCCTGATACAAATCTATGATACAGAAGGGTTGTACAGAAAACTCTTCAGAACACACAGCACTCATCTATGATGTTACACCTCCACAAACATCCTATTTGAAATGTGTTTTTTTGGTTGGTTGGGTGTTTTTTGTTGTGTTTTTTTTTTTTTTTCTTTTTCCCAGGGAGTTTTAGACATCCTGCAGAGTTGCCTTCTGAGGCAAGTCAATGGCATCCTGGCTGGGATCAGCAATGTTGTGTCCAGCAGGAGCAGGGAGGGGATTGTCACCTGGGACTCAGCTCTGGGGAGGCCACCTCCAGTGTTGTGTCCAGTTTTGGCACCTCAATCCAAGAGAGATGTGGAGGTGCTGGAGCCAGGGCAGAGGAGGGCAAGGAAGCTGGGAAGGGCCTGGAGAAGAAATCTGATGAAGAGAGACTGAAGGAGTTGGGGATGGTCAGTGTGAAACAGAGGAGGCTGAGGGAAGACCTCATTGCTGGCTACAACTACCTGAAAGGAGCTTGTGGAGAGGCTGCTGCTGGTCTCTTCTCACAGGGAATTAGTGACAGAACAAGAGGGAATGGCCTCAAGCTGCCACTGGGTAGGTTTAGACTGGACAGTAGGAAACATTTTTTGAGGGCAAGAGTGGTCATGGATTGGAATGTGCTGCCCAGGGAGGTGGTGGAGTCCCCAAGCCTGGATGTGTTTCAAGGTGGTTTGGCTGTGGTGCTTGGGGCTATGGTTTAGGGGTGAGCCTTGTAGAGTAGGGTTCTGGGTTGGACTTGGTGATCCTGAGGGTCTGTTCCAACCTGAATGTTTCTGTGATTGTGTGTAAAAGCAAGATGATTGCTCAAGCCTGAGACTGAGTTAATGTACAAATGGGGTCCCCATTGTTTCTGACTCATTTTCACTACTGTGATGCCTCTGTAGCAGAGACTGTCTTTCTGAGTGTGAAATAGGAGGTCTCATTGCATTGTGGATAAGCCACAATGAGCATTAATGTAACCATGAGCAGAAGATGCCAAGAAACAGGAGTTGGCACACTGAGACCAAGACAGGTAGTGGAATAAATGCTCTCACTGTTCTCTGGGCATTCAGCTGGGAAAAAGAACAAGCAGAAGAGTAAACATTGTAGAAGAAAAGGTCCTCCTGGGCTGCAGCAAAAGCAGCATTGCCAGCAGAGCCAGAGAGGTGATTCTGCCACTGTGCTCTGCTCTGCTGAGACCTCCCCTGGAGTACTGTGTGCAGGTCTGGAGCCCTCAATATAGGAAGGACATGGACCTGATGGAGAGGGTCCAGAGGAGGGCCATGAGAATGATCGGGGGTTGGAGCAGCTCTGCTGTGAGGACAGGCTGAGGGAGCTGGGGGTGTTCAGCCTGGAAAAGAGAAGGCTGCAGGGAGACCTAAGAGCAGCCTGCCAGGACCTGAAGGGGGCTACAGGAAGGCTGCAAAGAGACTGTTTGCAAAGGGCTGCAGGGACAGGATGAGGGACAATGGCTTCAAACTAGAGCAGAGCAGATTGAGATTGGATGTGAGGAACAAGTTCTTTCCCATGAGGGTGGTGGAACAGTGGCACAGGTTGCCCAGGGAGGTGGTTGAGGCTCCTTCCCTGGAGATATTGAAGGTGAGGCTGGAGGAGGCCCTGGGCAGCCTGATCTAGTTGGGGATGTCCCTGCTGAGGGCAGGGAGGTCGGACTGGATGAACTTTGGGGGTCCCTTCCAGCCCAGACCATTCTATGATTCTTTGATTCTATGATTCTATCACTGATAGCAACAGAGCTGGCCCTCAACAAGACCTCTTGGATTATTTCTGGCAATAAACACTTGGCTTTCTTTGAGTCAAATCCACGCTCTCTGGATGTCAATATGGATTGTACCTACTTGACTTTTACTGACTTCATTTAGATAATATTACCTTCATGCTACCAGGTCAACACACACTACTCTGAAATATTTCAGGGCACCTAACATTAAAAAATCTTGTTTGTTCAGTATTTTGACTCCATGAGGGCAAGGGTGTTTCATAGAATCATAGAACATCAGAGGTTGGAAGGAATGTCCAGAGATCATCCAGTCCAACCCCCTGCCAGAGAAGCATCACCCAGGGGAGTCTGCACAGCAATGCGTCCAGACAGGTTTTGAAAATCTCCAGAGAAGGAGACTCCACAACCTCTCTGGACAGCCTGTTCCAGGGCTCTGTCACCATAAAGAAGTTTCTCCTCATGTTGAGCTGAAACCTTCTCTGTTCAAGTTTGTCTCCATTGTTCCTTGGCTTATTCCTGTGCACCACCCAAAAGAGCCTGGCCCCCTCCCCTTGACACCCAGCCCTCAGCTCTTGAGAGACATTGATCAGATCCCCTCTCAGCCTTCTCTTCTCCAGACTAAACAGCCCCAGGGCTCTCAGTCTCTCTTCACAGGGGAGATGCTCAAGTCCCCTAAGCATCCTCCTGGCTCTCCCATGGACTCCCTCCAGCAGGTCTCTGTCTCTCTTGACTTGGGGAGCCCCAAACTGGACACAGGATTGCAGCTGTGGTCTGAGCAGGGCAGAGTAGAGGGGGAGAAGAACCTCCCTAGCCCTACTGGCCAGACTTCCCTTGCTGCCCCCCAGGATCCCACTGACTTTCTTGGGCACAAGGGCACATTGCTGTCCCATGCAGAACTTTGGAAGCCCAAACTGGACACAGTATTCCAGGTGTTTACTATTCAACAGCTAAAATCATAAGGTGAAATAGTCTAAGAAAATTTGTTGTTGTTTTTGTTACTGAAGTGCAATTTTGTGCAGTTGCAGCTCTCAATATCGTGTTACTGTCTAAGGTCCAGATGCTTGACTGCTATTAATACATGACCATGAGGCAGACTACTGCTGTGAAAGGAAGGGCTATGTAAAGGAAAAGCAAGCATACAAAGAAGTCAAGTGGATGACTGAAGGCCACTGTAAGTCTGTAGCTGAGCCAAGAATCTGCTTCTCATACTCCAGGGTGTTGTACACATACCTGATCTCAAATCCATTTCACCTACCAGACACATTCATCGTAAGCCAAAAATCTCTCACTAGTGACAGTGTTTTAGCCTGATGCAATGAGGAAGAACCAAGTTATTAAATCTCCTTCTCCACAAATGCTTTCTGACCTAATAAAATGTTCAGACCATCACAACAATCATTGTCCAAGCACCAGGGCTACATTTTTGTGATTTTTCAGTGGCATTGTTCATGACTGGTATGATTATATCTATTGCTTTCTTCAGCCCACAGGCAGAACTTCAGAAAGAATTTTCCTGTACCAGTGCATTAAATTCAGACCCAATCAACTGGCAGGTAAAATAGTGTCTCTGGAGCTGGGTGTTTGAGGGGCTTTATTTTTTTTCCCTAAAGAATCACAGAAACATTCAGGTCAGAGAAGACCCTCAGCATCCCCAAGTCCAACCCAGAACCCTACTCTACAAGGCTCACCCCTAAACCATAGCCCCAAGCACCACATCCAAACCAACTTTAAACACATCCAGGCCTGGGGACTCCACCACCTCCCTGGGCAGCACATTCCAATCCCTGACCACTCTTGCCCTGAAAAAACATTTCCTAGAAAGAAAAAAGTAATGAGACACACCAAGGGGCATTAGCAAAGACTGGAAAATTACAAAGGTGAAAATTATCATGGGAAGAGCTGATAAAAACATTGGAGCTGGCTGTCATTCAGTTGTACCAACTGTATGGAGGAAAAGACCACTTCAAAGAGTTTGGTATGGAGCCCTAAGAACTTGAAGTGTAGGCACTGTACTGAGATCATGAGAGAGCCCACAGCAAAAGTTTTGTGAGGTACCAATCATTTCAGCAATACTTAAGCAATGAAGGCACTAAAAATACACACTGCTTTCATCTGCTTTTGATATGGTGACATTTATGAACCAAAAAAAAAGTCAGAAAAAAATTAGCAAGTTACTTTGGTGTGCCTATCAATTTTAAACTTCAGCTTTCTGGTACAGTTTGACTTAGTATTTTAACCACAGAAAGAATGGCAACCTTTTTTCTCTCATTCTCCTCTAGCCACCCCAGAGGTTTGGTTGTACCCAACCAAAAAAAAAAAAAAACCCTCAAAACACCACAAAACCAAACCAAATCAATTTAGTTCAGCCTCTTGATGTGTGTTTCAAAGCTACTAGATATATAATTCTCAGCTGAGGAGCCAGAGCTGTCAGAAGACTCTATGGATCAGAGCTTCAGACAAGGTGCGTCCAAAGAGCAAAGTAAACCTACCGCCAGTGACAATCCAGAACAGTCATGAGATACAACACAGACAAGGAGGACAAAGGAGGAAGAAATGAAAATTAAAACATCCACACACAAACATTAGCAAAAACCATGGAGAAATGACCCTTTTACTGTAAGATATTCGTTAACCATTTGCTGTCACTGGAAGGAATCTCTTCCTCTCAGTGACCCTTTGTGGAGTTGTGTACTTGACAAAGCAAGAATTGACTCAGTGGAAATGGGTTTCAAGACTGAAAACCTGATCTTACTTCAAACTTTTCTCCCCCTGGACCTCAACTACATTTGTCCATAATCTAAATTGTTTCATAACCAGGTTCTCATTTCAAGTTGTGTTCCGGAAAGTGGACATTTTGGAGCACAAACACTCTTAGCAGAGACCAAAGCTGTATTCTGCTGCCTGTAATACCTGCCTATCATGTGGGACTGCTGAGCTGACTGAGTTTCAATGTCAAAAGGATCTTTAACTCAGTCAAGCTATTTGGCTCTATAATTGCTCGTCAGGGATGTGCAGGTTCAGTGCAGAGTATGTGCAGGGCAAAAGTTCTCTTTGACAAACAAACCCGTACTAAGATGGAAATTATACTTCCAGAAGCTCAGACTTTCCATTTACCAAATGCTACTCCCTTTCAAGCTTTGTGTGCTTAGGGAACTGGGACCTTACAAGATGCCAAGTGCCTATCAGCTGCTATTATGCACTCTCAGCTGAAGACAGAAGGTAATTAGCACTTTCAGGTTCAGGCCTAACAATGACTGAATTAATCTTTTTGATTTCTTGACAACGTTTCAGGTCTTTGGTACTGTACATTGCCCTTTATGATGGCATTCAGTTCACAACTTGATCTTCAATTGTTTTCCTTTTCCTTTTCTTTTCCTTTTTATCTTTCTTTTTCTTTTCCCTTTCCCTTTCCATTTTCCTTTCACTTTTTCTTTTTATTTTTTCTTTTCATTCTTTTTTCTCTTTTCCTTTTCCTTTTCCTTTTCCTTTTCCTTTTCCTTTTCCTTTTCCTTTTCCTTTTCCTTTTCCTTTTCCTTTCTCTTTCCCTTTCCCTTTTCCTTTCTCTTTCCCTTTTCCTTTTCCTTTCCCTTTTTATTTTTATTTTTTCTTTTCCTTCTTTTTTGTCTTTTCCTTTTCCTTTTTGTTTTTCC
>NC_072012.1:1988490-2170990 GCF_027791375.1 Indicator indicator
CTATCCATCAAATGCAGGCAACCTATGAATGCTAAATCAAAGAGCTTAAAGAAAAGGAGTTGGTTCCACATTCATCACGTGGAAGAAACCAGCATGAAATCTTTTTTTCAAGGGAGAACTCAAAAAGTCTGCTCTGCTGTGTTTTGAGCTTGGTCTCGTTCATCTTTCTACTCTTGGAATAGCTGCATCTTGTTAGTTATTTTCTGTATTGATGAGGTTGCTTTCAGGTGTGAATTTGTCTCCTCTTGGTGTCATGCACTCCTGTACAGCAGTATGACACATGAAGCATCTTCTCTTCAAGTGGAACCAAGGCTGAAGCTGTGCACTAGAGCAATAGGTATGGATGCAAGGTGCTCCATGCATCTTCCTCTCTATGCATGACTCTGGTAGTCGTGATAAGGCAGTCTGGGATGGCTATTGCAGTTGAGTAGCACAAAAAGGAATAATAAGATAAGTGGATCTTCAGTTATTTCTTTCCACACTATCCATTGAGCAAGAACAACAAAAACTGTCCCCTTGCCTGATAATGAAAATTGGAAATAGCTTTGATAGTTCTGTACCTCTGAAGCACATCCATTATTTTCCTTCTCTTATCTGAGCTCCTTTCGGATTCCACTCATGTAATCTAATTGCAGCTAGACATCAGACTTGTAAGGCTTTCTCATCCATGCTGCTGATATCTCTTTTCCCCTATCACATGCCTGGAGAAGCAAGCTAACCTGTTTCAAGATGCTTAAAGCTGGCTGATGAGCCACACTGGTGGCTGCTCCATCACAGTACAGTGGCATCTTGCCACTTGTTCTGGACTGCTCCTTGAGCCTCTTGGCTACTGTGCCCCTGGCTGCTCTTCTTGCATCTTGCTGTTGATCAGCTGGTCCTAGCCTTTGAGTGTCCAGATTTAGCTTCAGCCCAGCTTTCTTCCACACTAGATCCCAACTTGTGGAGCTTTAGCCCAGTTTTCTTCCACACTAGATCCCAACTTGTGGAAGGAACTGCTCATTCCTGACCACGCTTTCCCCCTCTCTCTTTGGCTGGATAAGTGTTGCTGGCCTGCTGTGGCTCAACCTTAGCAGAGGTCTTGAGAGCAGAAGCTTGACTGTGCAATAGCTTTACAGTTATCTGTTCCCACTGAAGAGCTTTGGCAAAGCAGTTCTCTAACCTTCTTCAGCACTCCACGTGGAAAATGCAGCCCTTTGTCTTCTTAGCTTAGGAAATCTTTCAGTGCAGTGAAGACACATAGATACTTCACATTTATTTCACTATTCTGCTTATTCTCAACAGTTTGCTCCATCCTGCCCCTCCCTCACCCCATTTCCCCCCAGTTTTCCACCTTCATTCTTCTTCATTTTTTTCTTTTACAGTACTAAAATCCTGTTTAAAAAACCCAAAGCTTTATTTTCTTGCAATAACAAGTCCATAGTCCTGAGGAATAGGTCCTGCAACCTTGTTCTTCTAGTTTTCCTGCCCTTATGAAAATGGTGCTCCTCAAGGGGCATTATGCTGATCTTCTCCTCCAGGTTACCCAGGTGACTTACAGGTACAAGTACAGCTCCTTAACTTCAATCTCCTCCTATCCAGCACATGGTGTTGAATGCCTCTGTGGTCTTCCTTTTTGATTATTTTCCTTTTGTTTCTTGGTTTTTTGTTTTTTTTTTTTTTTTTTTTCCTTCTCTACTGTTGTTTCTTTCTCTGCTGGACTTTTGCTTTTGTGCAAAAAGAGATTTAGAGTTAAGAGCTACATTTTTTTTTGTCATGTAAGCTCAGAGATGCTGCTAGAAAGATATACAAACACTCTACTAGGTCCTGGTCACAGTCTGGAAAAAGGACCATGAAGGTTTTACACATTTACTTCATTTTCTGCCACAACTCTCAATAAACTTGGCCCTTCCAGATGAGTCACTGTATGCCAGCATTTATTTATTTTTTCTTCTGTAGAATAGGGAAATGGACTGCTCAGCAGTGGCACCACACCCTGATTCATCTTTTGTGATACCACCCAGAAGATGCTACCAATCATTCCCTCTTCACTGAGCTCCTACAGAGGCTACAAGCAGAACATTTTCTAGACACATCAAACAGAAACCTTCAAATGCAACCCAAGAGTACAAGAAAAGGAGAGGTACTTTACCTGATCTTTCATGGTTTTCCCTAAATCTTTAACATCTTTCATGTTAATAGCATTCTTCCCTCCCTTCTCCTTTCCCTTCTTCTTGTTCTTCTTTTTGAACAAGCATTTCTTACAGAGACAAAAGCAGCAGGTAAGAATTAATAGGACTGCAACTATGGCTATGGCTATTAAGGCCCAAGGTGGCACTGGAAGAGAAAAAGAAACACACAGAAAAAGAAGGTGGCAGACTGTTAGTAGGGTTAAAGATAGAAACAAGCACAGTTCTTTCACTGCTGAGCTTTATTTTTTTTTCCAACAGAAATACCTGAAACCATTTCCCAAATACCTGAAACCATTTCCCAAATACCCCAGCACCATTCATGTATTTCTCCCAACTGAGCATTTACACACACCATGCCAATTGAACACATCTGTTTGCATGCCTGGTGACACAGATCAAACTCCCTTGCAGCTATTTTGATTAATCAACCATCTGAAAACAATATGTCCACAGCATTTGCACTGTGCATATCTGCAAAGTGCCTGGCACATTCAGGCAATTACTTGCTCCTTTCTTTAATCATCTTCCCAACCCACCTGGCACTGCAGCTGAATTGACTGGAACTGATGGGGAATTTCCTTTCTCTGGAAGAGCATTCCATCCAAGCAGTCAGATTTAATGAGCAGCACTTCTCCTCTGCCCACTGCTACACTTGGCAGACTCCTCACAAACAGATGCAGGTCAAGGTCACCAGTAAAGACTGACCAAGAGCAGAGGACTACCCAATCCAAGGGAGCTTGCTCTGTTCATCATCATGCCCTAAAGCAGGCATAGCTGCATTCTTACCTATACTTTCCTAGATCCTATTTATTCATTCAGTTCAGGATGCTGGATGTGGCTAAAGCATGAATAAATACCAGAGAACACTTACTGTGATAAAATGGTCTTGTTAAAGACCAGTGGGTTTGGTAAAAAAAGGATACCCATGAAACACAAGGACTCCAGAAGGGAATTATCTTAATATAAATCAGCTTTAATGATCACTGTTTCCAACATCTAAGCAGAACACCTTCCACCTTGCAAACTAGCATTTTCTAAATATCACAGAATCACAGAGTCACAGAAACATTCAGGTTGGAAAAGAGACTCAGGATCACCAAGGCCAACCCAGAACCCTACTCTACAAGGGTAAACCATAGCCCTAAGGACCACAACCAAACCACCTTGAAACACAGCCAGGCCTGGGGACTCCCTGGGCAGCACATTCCAATGCCTGACCACTCTTTCCTTGAAAAAATGTTTCCTAATGTCCAGTCTAAACGTACCCAGTGGCAGCTTGAGGCCATTCCCTCTTGTTCTGTCACTAATTCCCTGTGAGAAGAGACCAGCAGCAGCCTCTCCACAAGGTCCTTTCAGGTAGCTGTAGGCAGCAATGAAGACTTACAATCTTGACATTCACTCTATCAATTCTGCAAGACCCAGTACATTACTTAAAGGTCTCCAGTATGATACAGAGGAAAACACAAGAATGAGTAAAATGTGACATGTTGATGTCAGTGAATCAAAAAAGGAGAGAAATAATTGCTTGAGGAAGCTAAGCAGAGTGCTAAGATTGGTCACAAAGATTTCTACTACAAAGTACCAGTTCAGGAAGAGGACAGAAAATGGACACTTTCCTGACTCTACAGTTCATGGCCACTTTTTCTACCTTTTATTTAAGTACCCATGGTTACAAAAATCATCACAGAATGCACATAGAAGGGACTTTAAAGGTCATCTAGTCCAATACCTCCTGCAACCAGCAAGGACATCCCCAAGTGGATCAGGTTGGAGAAGAGTTAAACAATAATTTCTGTGATACTTTTGTGCCTCCAAATGTTCATTAAATGCAGCTGTTATGAAAGGGAAGCTGTACCGTGTGTAAAACAAATGAGAACTGATTACTAAACAAATGAATGTTAAAAGATAAACAGTGAACAGATTAACAGCTGTTTATGGGTTGTATTTTACAGTTAGCAGTAGCAATTCTGCAGTTAGAGTTGCATTAGCTCTATCATAACTTAAAATCTCTATTTCATGCATTAATGATTTTGTTTCATAGAATCATAGAATTGTCAGGGTTGGAAGGGACCTCAAGGATCAGCCAGTTCCAACCCCCCTGCCATGGGCAGGGCACCTTACACTACAGCAGGTTGCTCACAGCCACATCCAGCCTGAGCTTCAAAACCTCCAGGGATGAGGCTTCCACCACCTCCCTGGGCAACCTCTTCCACTGTCTCACCACTCTCATGGTGAAGAACTTCTTCCTAACATCCAATCTGAATCTCCCCACTTCTAGTTTTGCTCCATTCCCTCCAGTCCTATCACTCCCTGACACCCTCAAAAGTCCTTCCCCAGCTTTCTTGTAGCCCCCTTCAGATCCTGGAAGGCCACAAGAAGGTCTCCTGGAAGCCTTCTCTTCTCCAGACTGAACAGCCCCAACTCTCTCAGTCTGTCTCCAGAGCAGAACAGCTCCAGCCCTCTGAGCACCCTCCTGGCCCTTCTCTGGACACCTTTCAGCACCTCCAGATCCTTCCTGTAACAGAAGGTCCAGAACTGGATGCAGTGCTCCAGGTGGGGTCTCAGCAGAGTGGAGCAGAGAGGGAGAATCCCCTCCCTGGCCCTGCTGGCCACACTTCTCTTGCTGCAGCCCAGGCTCTGCTTGGCTTTCTGGGCTGCAAGTGCACACTGGGAGCTCATCTTGAAAGCTGGTGTGGTACCACTGTGTAGCACAACTGACTCTTACAATTTTTTTTCATCCAGCACTGTCAAATGCCAAGCCATCACCTTTCACAGGCAGTGTGTGCTCTTCTCATATCCTCAACTTCACGTTTAATCTGTTCGATGCTTAGCATCTGAAATGGCATTTTCAGAACACTGTGCTTCTATCTGTGTTAAGCTACAGGAGTTATACTGCTAAGAACTGAATTCTGTGCCAATTTACTAGCTATTTATTTTGCTGCCTTGGTGGCGGTACTTGGAGCAGGATGGCAGCAAATATGGGGAGCAGTGGGAACATGGAATGGGGTTCTACCAGCAGGATGCCACTGAGGGAGGAAAGAGAGGAGGGACAGGAGAGACCAAATGAGCATAAGGTGGGAGAACAGAGTGTTAGGGGTTGAATTAGATCCTCCCAATGACTTTTTTTTTTTTTCAGAACTCTGCCACAGAGAGCAAATCTCACCACACTCAGAACTTGGAAGTAAAAATGGAATTGTATTTACAAAAGAAACTAAATAAAACAGTGTAAAAAGCAATAAACATGTACTGAGTATATTTATTTTTATATATGATACACATATATCTGATATATCTATATCTGATACATCTATATCTATATCTATATCTATATCTATATCTATATCTATATCTATATCTATATCTATATCTATATCTGTATTTATTTATCTATCTCTATCTCTCTATCTCTATCTCTATCTCTATCTCTATCTCTATCTCTATCTCTATCTCTATCTCTATCTCTATCTCTATCTCTATCTCTATCTCTATCTCTATCTCTATCTCTATCTCTATCTCTATCTCTATCTCTATCTCTATCTCTATCTCTATCTCTATCATCTCTATCTCTATCTCTATCTCTATCTCTATCTCTATCTCTATCTCTATCTCTATCATCTCTATCTCTATCTCTATCTCTATATCTCTATCTCTATCTCTATCTCTATCTCTATCTCTATCTCTATCTCTATCTCTATCATCTCTCTCTCTCTCTCTCTATCATCTCTCTCTCTCTCTCTCTCTCTCTCTCCCTTAACAACAGCACAGGACACCCCTGTACTTTTGATTCAGCTCCTTGTCCCCTCCTGGGGACAAAGGGCCCCAAGACAGCTATACAGACCACATGCTCCCTCTTGGCCCTCTCCCTCTACCTTTAGAGAAGTAAAACCAGAGAAGCCCAAGGTCAGAGAGAGGATAGCACAGCCCAAAAGCCAGAAGCAGAGCAAGCAGCCCAGAGCGAGCAGGCAAGGAAAACAAACTCTGCTGCAAGCTAGAAGGTTTTCAATACACCAATGGGATTATATTAACCTACCTATTATCACTCTGTATCCAATCCCTTCCATTATTTATCTATTACTCAAATGTCTCCGGAATTTTCCTGATCACAAGAAGTTTCTAAGCTAGGGACTCTAGGGTCTAGCCCAAACCACTATGCTGAGGAACTGAGGAGACAGAGAATGAGAGCATTGGTAGGATATGTACACATGCATCCTGCAGATGAAAAAGCTTCTGTGAGGAGTGAAGTCAGTTAATTGCCTTTGTGATGACTCTACTGTGTCAAGTGGTATCCTGGCACTGCTGCCTTGGCTCTCTGGAGCAGGAACAATGCAGTCTCCTAGTGGCTTGGGGAGAAGAGAAGCAGATACTTCATCTTCCTTAGGAGGAGAGCCTGAGGGAGCAGCTTAGAGAAGAGTAGACTAAGGAGTGACCTCATTGCTGGTGATAAAGATGTGCAGGGGGAGTGCCCAGCGGGTGGAGCCAGGCTCTGCTGGGGGATGCCCAATGCCAGCACAAGGGGCAGTGGTGGAAGCTGAGGCATAGGGAGTTTCATGGAAAGAGGAGGAAGAATTTTTTCCCTGTGAGGGTGACAGAACACTGGAAGGGGCTGCCCAGGGGGGTTGTGGATATCTCCTTCTCTGGAGATATCCAAGAGCTGCCTGGATGTGTTCCTGTGTGATCTGCTCTAGGTGCTCCTGCTCTGGCAGGGGGGTTGGACTGGGTGAGTTCTGGAGGTCCCTTCCAGCCCCTCACATTCTGTGATTGTGTGATTCTATATGCCCCACCTATTTGCAATTTAATTTAACCCAATAACTCTTGTGACGCAATGAAATGATAATCAAATTAATACCTGAGCCCTGATTTATCTCATCAAAGTAAATACACCTTGTAAATGAACAAAGCATAACATAAATACACTTTGTAAATGAACAAAGCATAATATAAATACACTTTGTAAATGAACAAAGCATAAGCAATGGAGGGAGGAAAAAAAAAAAAAAAGAGATAACCCAAAACCTGGACATTTCCAAAACAACTTCAATATTCACATTTTTAAAAGCAAAAAGGTATTACGGTATCACAGAACATTAGAGGTTGGAAGAGACCTCCAGAGATCATCCAATTCCCCTGCCAGAGCAGCATCACCCAGGGGAGTCTGCACAGGAATCCATCCAGGTGGGTTTTGAAAGTCACCCAGGGTGGTCCACACAGGAATGGAATTTTTTCCCCCCCCAGTAGAAGTCTATTTTCTTCTGTAAGGGAGATGGTTCATCTGAACATTGCCATGGGCAGAGATTGCCCAACTAGTTGATCTAAATGTTAGACTGAAGAGGAATGAAACCTGCACTTATCTTTGGCCTTGAAGTGATGTTTCTTTTATTTCAAAAGTTAAACAATTTTAAAAGTGAAATGGCTTTACATAATATGGACAAGGCTTTCCAAATTTACTGGACTTGGAAAGCTCCATATCTGTGCTCCTGAATTGATGACTATGCCAGAGCAGACTGAATTCTAGAAAAAGGTGTTTAAAAAATAATTTTCTATAAAATCATCTCCATGTGGACAGTTCAGAATGAAAAGGCTGAGTCACAACTCACTTCAGAAGAGTCAAGCCTACAACCTTTAATTTTTCACTCTTTGTACCAAATGTGAACAATATCTACAAAGTCCTTACCAACAGAATCACAGAACATTAAAGGTTGGAAGGGACCTCCAGAGATCATCCAGTCCAACCTCCCTGCCAGAGCAGGAGCACCCAGGGGAGTCTGCACAGGAATGCATCCAGGCGGGGTTGGAATGTCTCCAGAGAAGGAGACTCCACAACCTCTCTGGGCAGCCTGCTCCAGGGCTCTTGTCACACTCACTTTAAAGAAGTTTCTCCTCATGTTGAGCTGAAACCTTCTCCGTTCAAGTTTGACCGTGTTGTTCCTTGGCTTATTCCTGTGCACCACCCAAAAGAGCCTGGCCCCCTCTCCTTGACACCCACCCCTCAGCTCTTGAGAG
The DNA here is from genome assembly GCF_027791375.1 of Indicator indicator. Lineage (NCBI taxonomy): Eukaryota > Metazoa > Chordata > Aves > Piciformes > Indicatoridae > Indicator > Indicator indicator. Next base: position 1,996,659 of record NC_072012.1, read on the forward strand.
ACATTGATCAGATCCCCTCTCAGCCTTCTCTTCTCCAGACTAAACAGCCCCAGGGCTCTCAGGCTCTCTTCACAGGGGAGATGCTCAAGTCCCCTAAGCATCCTCCTGGCTCTCCCTTGGACTCTCTCCAGCAGGTCTCTGTCTCTCTTGACCTGGGGAGCCCCAAACTGGACACAGGATTGCAGCTGTGGTCTGAGCAGGGCAGAGCAGAGGGGGAGAAGAACTTCCCTAGCCCTGCTGGCCACACTTTTCTTTCTGCACTCCAGGCTGCCATTGTCTCTCTTGGTCACAAAAGCACATTGCTGTTCCATGCAGAACTTGCTGTCCACCAGCACTCCAAGGTCTTTCTCTGTGGAGCTGCTCTCCAGCAGGGCAGCCTCTAACCTGTCCTGGTGCCTGCTGTTATTCCTCCCCATATGCAGGACCCTGCACTTGTCCTTATTCATGAGGTTTGACTGCATCCAGCTCTCAGCCTGTGCAGCTCTGGTTGGATGGCAACACAGCCTGACACATGTCAGCCACCCCCACCCCCACTTCCCCCTGCCCAGTTTTGTATAAAGAGTTTATGAACTTCCTTGGTTTTGCACAGTGTCTCAGTTTGGAGCTTCATCCTGGATAATTCCAATTGGACTTCGTACATGCTTATGGAAGATTTCCAAAGAACTTAAGTTTTGCAGCGTTTAAATGGACAAGAAAGGGAATCTCCAGTGTGAAGACTACCTCCATCTACATGAAGCCATTCTGATCAGGTTCAGATGTGCACCTTGAAACCTCAGGAAGTCTTTGGACGTCATCATTGAACAAAAGACCTCTGTGCCAGACGAAGTAGAGTGGATGACAGGAAAATCACAGGACCTGACCAAGTGACCAAGGTGTCATGGACCCAGAAGCTTCTTGCACAACTTGTCTTATCCAGTGCCTGCACAAGGGGGTGCTTTGAAACAAGCAATACCTACCTATGTGATCAAGGAGAAACTATTTGTTTAAGGATAATTAATGTGTGGAAATTTCCTGGCATTTCAGTGCGATTTCCCCTTTTCTTATCCCTGCCCCTGTAGGGAAATACAGAGCACTCATTTTGAAGAAGCTGTCATGAACCACTACAAGATTTGGTGACTCTGCAAGACTCTCAGAGACAAATATATCTGAAGGGATAGTCAGTAAATAAGGTCTTGAATTCACCTCATTTACCCAAGCCAAACAGGGTATGCTCTAGGACTTCACTCAGAAATGCAGGAATGAAGCCTGTTTGTAAAAGGAGAGCGTGAAGAAGATGAAATGGCTTACTCCTGAGTAACAGCAGGGCACTGAAGAGACTGAGCTCCAAGACTGTGTTAATTGAGGCATCTTGTGTAGTCATTTTACATCCTTCATTCATGCTCTACATCCGTCAGACCTGGATGCAGCTAAAGGAGTTGTGACCTCTCATCCCTCTCTGTGGCTTCCTTCCACTCATGCCAGCCAGGCTTGTGTGCATCTCCTGGGTCATTTGATGCATTTGTAACATGTCACAAACACAGCAGCTGTGATGTACTTACATTATCATGTTAGTTTGACCTTAGGAGTGCATTTATGAGCTGTATCTCCAAGCCATGCCCATGAACCATGTTTGGGCTCACGTTATGCAGTGATCTGAAAGGGCAAGATGGACCAAATAGGAATACATGCTCCCAGAATTCACCTAAGAGTGCTTCAACTGCAAGAGGCACTTGGCCTGTGGAAGCAAACTTAAACCAGAGCATTGCCCTCACAAAATCTGCAGTGTGGGCTCCTCAGGATTGACTGCTTCACTCCAGTGATTTGCTCCTATCACACTGCATGTATCTTATGTCTCAACCTGTCATTAAATGTTGTTCCACTTCACAGAATCACAGAGCATTAGAGGTTGGAAGGGACCTCCAGACATCATCAGGTCCAACCCCCCTGACAGAGCAGGAGCACCCAGGGGAGTCTGCACAGGAATGCATCCAGGTGGGGTTTGAATGTCTCCAGAGAAGGAGACTCCACAACCTCTCTGGGCAGCCTGTTCCAGGGCTCTGTCACCCTCACTGTAAAGAAGTTTCTCCTCATGTTGAGCTGAAATCTTCTCTGGTCAAGTTTGTCTCCATTGTTCCTTGGTTTATCCCTGTGAACCACCCAAAAGAGCCTGGCCCCCTCCCCTTGACACCCACCCCTCAGCAATTGAGAGACATTGATCAGATCCCTCTCAGCCTTCTCTTCTCCAGACTAAACAGCCCCAGGGCTCTCAGTCTCTCTTCACAGGGCAGATGCTCAAGTCCCCTAAGCATCCTCCTGGCTCTCCCTTGGACTCTCTCCAGCAGGTCTCTGTCTCTCTGGAGCTGGGGAGCCCCAAACTGGACACAGGATTGCAGCTGTGGTCTGAGCAGGGCAGAGCAGAGGGGGAGCAGAACCTCCCTAGCCCTGCTGGCCACACTTTTCTTGCTGCCCCTCAGGATGCCATTGGCTCTCTTGGCCACAAGAGCACATTGCTGTCCCACACAGAGCTTGCTGTCCACTAGGACATAATATGCTAGATTCCAATGAGAGGATATATTACTGAGTTATTCCATTTACAAGCTACAAATTATGTCCCTAATACAAAGATATCCTTACAGAAAATGCTTGGAGAGGTACAGGCCTTGTGTCTAAAACAGACATTCCCCTTAGACAAGCTGAAATTACTGAATGGCTCCAAGGGTACTTGAGTCCAGAGCAAAGACACCAAGAGGGAAATTACAAAACGTGACAGCATCAATGTGCTGCAGTCTGTCAAAGAGAACAAAATCCTTCATTCCAGTAATTTCTTCTCTTTGTGTGCAGTGTCAGAGGAAACTTTATTACCTTAGAACCTGAAGAGAGAGAAGGAAGAACTGAAGAGAGCAGCTGAATTAAAAGGTGAAGATGTCCATATCAGCAATGCTGTCCACCAACACCTCCCAATTAAGCAAGGAAGCAGTCCCATTTAAACTGTGACAGCCAAGGACTATTAGGCCTATTAAATGACAGCAGCTTCCATATTGTTCTGCCAAGGAGGTTCATGGCATGTTGGAATTGATGAGCATTAATAATCAGTGTTTCAGAGAGGGTATGTAATACCTACCAGGAAGCTGCAAGTGTCAACTAGTTGTATGTGAAGTGCATTGCATTAATCTAAAGCTCTGGCAGCTTGAGGTGAGAGCTCTGGCACTTTTCATTTACTAAGCCCTAGTTTTCTATTAGCTTTTTGCACTTACAGCTTCTAATCAGGAATCAAACCCCATACATAGCTAGGATTCAGATCTTCTGTGTGGAAACTCCTCAGAAGCCAAGCTCTGGGAATCAATTTAACTTTCATTAGAAGTTACTTAAAGAAAATGTACTGGAAGTAAGAGCCTGGGTAATAGATAGCACTATTCACAGCAGAAGGAGTACAAGGTGATCAATGCAAAGAAAAGGAAATGCTGGCACATGGCAAAATGACTTCTAAAAAAGGAAGGTAAAACCTGCAAACACATGCTTACAAATGCTAATTATTTAAATCCTAGCCTTCAGGCTTATACAGCTACATTTCCACCTCAAACACTCTTATGTGTGCACTTGCAGCCCACAAAGCCAATTGAATCCTGGGCTGCAGCAGGAGAAGTGTGGCCAGCAAGGCCAGGGAGGGGATTCTCCCCGTCTGCTCCACTCTGCTGAGACCACACCTGGAGCTCTGTGTCCAATTCTGGAGCCTCTGTTCCAGGAAAGATCAGGAGGTGCTGGAAGGTGTCCAGAGAAAGACCACGAGGATGAACAGAGGGCTGGAGCTGCTCTGCTATGGAGACAGACTGAGAGAGTTGGGGCTGTTCAGTCTGGAGAAGAGAAGGCTCCCAGGAGACCTTCTGGTGGCCTTGCAGGATCTGAAGAGGGCTACAAGAAAGCTGGGGAGGGACTTTTGAGGGTGTCAGGGAGTGATAGGACTGGGGGGGATGGAGCAAAACTAGAAATGGGGAGATTCAGATTGGATGTTAGGAAGAAGTTCTTCAGCATGAAGGTGGTGAGACACTGGAAGAGGTTGCCCAGGGAGGTGGTGGAAGCCTCATCCCTGGAGGTTTTTGCAGCCAGGCTGGATGTGGCTGTGAGCAATCTGCTGTAGTGTGAGGTGTCCCTGCCCATGGCAGGGGGGTTGGAACTGGCTGATCCTTGAGGTCCCTTCCAACCCTGACAATTCTATGATCTCTTGCTCTAACAGTATGTTTGCAAAGTGCTGCTTTCCCTTTCTTATGTTTGCAACAGATTTTAATGTGGTTCAAGTAAATGCTGCTACCTTTGACCCATCACAAGAAGGAACCATTACTAAGTAAATTAACAAAGGCTCTCAAACTGACATTTCCCCTCCATTCCCTATTTCCTGAGCATGTGCAGCTGCACAAGGCTATCTCTTTGAACAGTTAATGCAAGTTACTGATGAGAGATGTGTTTGGACAGTGAAAACTCTCCACATGCAAAACAGCCTGTGAAAGAGCACTGATCAGATGGGCTTCACTCACTGACTGCACTCCTGGGCTATAACTTTTTTATTAGACATTATCATGCAACATTATGCAGACTTTGCATGACTGGATATTCCACTCTTTGCAAATAAACTGACATTCCATTTAGCAGCAATCCTAGATATGGCTACGAACACAGCCCAGGTGTTTGGGCTGCTTGAGAATCTGGTGTGCCTCCAGTATGCTGCTACACTTGGAAATCAAAATGCATAAAGTGACTAAAATATTTACCTGAAGGTGAACCCACACCTGATGTTGGAATTTGCAGGTCATTTGTGTCTGTTATCACAGAATCACAGAGTGTTAGGGGCTGGAAGGGACCTCCAGAGATCATCCAGTCCAACCCCCTGCCAGAGCAGGATCACCTAGAGCAGATCACACAGGAACACATCCAGGCAGCTCTTGAATGTCTCCACAGAGGGAGACTCCACAACCCCCCATGGCAGCCCCTTCCAGTCTTCTGTCACCTTCATAGGGAAAAAAATTCTTCCTCCTGTTTCCATGGAACTTCCTATGCCTCAACTTCCACCACTGCCCCTTGTGCTGGCATTGGGCATCACCCAGCAGAGCCTGGCTCCAGCCTCTGGGCACTCCCCCTGCACATCTTTAGCAACAGCAATGAGGTCACCTCTCAGGCTCCTCCTCTCCAAGCTCTCCTCAGCTCCCTTAGGCTCTCCTCAAAAGGAAGATGTTCCACTCCCTTAATGCCACTACTAATTCACCTTTTAGGGGTGCAGTAAGTTCTCTGTCATAGTAAAACACATCTACTCAACAGTGTATTTTGTAGAACAGAACTATTTCTGTCTCTGTTGCTATCTCTCTCTCTCCCTTGCAGTGTCTTTTGCTCTCTCTTTCCCCAACCTCCTCACTGCTCAGTCTCTTCTCAGCTTTTCCACCCTTCTCTTGAGACAAATGGGGGATGGAGTTAGACAAATTTCTAGGTGAGGCAGGCAGAGAAACACTGCTGAGATGTTTCCTACTTGCAGGAAGTAGCTCAGAGAAATCTGCAAAGGCCTTCCAGATCAATGGTTAGGTTTCACCTACATGAACTTGCCCATTGTTCCTACCTACCCTCAAATCCAAATTAAACAGAATATGAGCAAAAGAGAGTGGCCACAGATCCACCCATCTGCTGGTTGTGCCACTGCCAATTGGGGCTGCTCTCCGGGGCTCTGTTCACGGAATCACAGAGGCTGGAAAAGACCTCCAGCCCAACCACATCAGTTAAACCCTGCCACAAGTGCCACATCCAAACTTTTCTTAAAGACTTCCAGGGATGGTGACTTCACCACCTCCCTGGGCAGTCCATCCCAGTGCCTAATCAGCCTTGCTGTGAAGAAGTCCTTCCTAACATCCACCCTAAAACTCACAGCTTCATACCATGCCCTCTTGTCCTGGGAGCAGACCCCCACCTGACTACAACTTCATTTCAGGTAATTGTAGAGTGTGATAAGGTCCCCTCTAAGTCTCCTTTTCTTCAGGCTGAACACCCCCAGCTCCCTCAGCCTCTCCTCATCAGCCTTTCCCTCCAGCCCCCTCCCCAGTCTGGTTGCTCTCCTCTGGACCTGCTCCAGCACCTCAAGATCCCTCCTGAAGTGAAGGGACCCAGAGCTGCACACAGTGCTCAAGGTGAAGCCTTGAGTTCTGTTCAGCTGCTTCAGGTCCTTGCTGTGTCCTCTGTCCTCTGCCTGCCCTTCCTAGCAGCATCTGTGCTTCTGTTGGGTTGCCAGCTCTCCTCTCACAGCTCCCAGTCCTCCTGCCCCAAATACACATTCCTCCACCAAATGCAGACACTTCTTCCTTTGCTCTCTATGAAAGAATGGCATTCCCTGCTTGGTATACAATGGCCTGGAGGAAGAATCAGCAGCAGGGCTGCCATGCATTTACTGAGCAGTGACTGACAGGTTGGACTTGATGATCCTTGAGGTCTTTTCCAACCTTATTGATTCTGTGATCCTGTATGGTGCAAAAATACCTCTCCTCCCTGCTTTGCTTGGTAGAACTACAGCTATGGAGGGAGAAACAAAATGAAAGGAGAAAACCCCTTGCAAAAATCTTTTTTTTTTTCCCTTCTTTTTAGTTAGATACAGCCTGGGGGTGTTCAAGACCAGGCTGAGGCCTTGAGCAGCTGAGTTTAACTGAGAGGTGTCCCTGCCCATGATGTGGAGGTTGGAGTAGATGATCTCTAAGGTCTAACCTAAACCGTTCTATGAATCTATGATTCTCTGATTCCTGCTGCACAGTGTGTGCCCTGTGCAGTGCTGGCCAGCATGACAAATCCCCTGTCTGGCAAACCCCCTAAGGCACTTACTATAGAAAACAGTGGAGGGAAGGCAAAGACTTTGTTGAAAGAGGCTTTCTAATCAAGCAGATGATGTTTTTCAGACTGATGCTTGTTTTCAGTTCACAGATCTTCCTGTGTGATCTGCTCTGGGTGCTCCTGCTCTGGTAGGGGAGTTGGACTGGAGGAGCTTTGGAGGTCCCTTCCAGCCCCTGGCATTGTGTGATGCTGTGATGTCTGCTGCCATCAAGCATTTTAAACCAAAATAAATTAATTCAGGCTCTAGCTAATTGCCAGAGAAAGCACTGGGCACACTGAGCAGCTGGGAGAGGTGGAAGAAAGTTAGGGTCTCCAACCACACCTGGAAGCCAGGCAGGTTTGCTGAAGGCTTTCCAAAAACTCTATCAGCTGAGGCCAAATCCTTCCACAAGAAGGGACAAAACAACCCAGGGCCCCTAATATTTCACTCTGAGGAACAGATTTGCAGAAGCTTGAGATGACTGCTTTCCATCAGGTGGACAACTGTCTTTCACTTTTCCTCTGACATATACAATATGTTGCACTTCAAGCTTTAATTGAGAGCCTGAAGGAAAAAGAGAGAGAGGGAAAAAAAAAAAAAAGTTGTAGAACTCCCTCTGATTTGGAAGTGGAATTTCCAAAGGGACAAAGTACTCCACTCATATCAACCCAGGGTCTCAGAAATCAAGAGACTAAAATTCAAAAGTAATTAAATTGTTGGGGGAGGGAAAAAAAAAAAAGATGTCTATACATCTTTTGTTTTGTTTCCTACAGGAAGGCTGCAGAGAGACTGTTTGCAAAGGCCTGCAGGGACAGGACAAGGAACAATGGCTTCAAACTAGAGCAGAGCAGATTGAGATTGGATGTTAGGAACAGGTTCTGCACCATGAGGGTGGTGGAACACTGGAACAGATTGCCCAGGGAGGTGCTTGGGTCCCCATCCCTGAAGATATTGAAGATGAGGCTGGAGGAGGCCCTGGGCAGCCTGATCTAGTTGGGGATGTCCCTGCTGAGTGCAGAGGGGGCTGGACTGGATGAGCTTTGGAGGTCCCTTCCAATCCAGAGCATTCTGTGATTCTATGACTCATTCATGGTATGCAATGAACATTGGTTTAATTTTGTCTTCCCTCTCACTTTTTGACTGCTGTTTGTGTCACATTTTCAAGGTTTACCCTGCAAATATTATGGCCAGGCTTGTATCCCAGTTTTCAAAACACTAATTGTATTCCTTGCCTACCAGAATTAGTCATGCAGAGTTCATGTCCAATGTTAGAAATTCTAAAACTACATAAAACTCCGTTGCCAAGGAAGGAAAAAGCCCATTTGGCACATCATAAAATAAAATATTATGCAGGAGTAAAATTCTTTCAAACAAAACAAAACAAAAAAAACAAACACTGATTTGTGATTTCAACCAAGATGAAGTTATAGAAACTGTATCTGTAAGCCAATGGTCTGTTAAGATACACAAACTTAACACAGGATGCTATTGCACAGTGGATTGGGGTTTAAAGGACAGCAACCAAACACTGCTTCCCACTGCAAGTAACAAACTCCTTCCTGAGGTTTGGTTTTCATTCAGAAGGTCACAGATGAAAATGGCTCAAATATGGCATCAGTAGATCACACAGGCTCTTATAAAGGAGGTAGGTAACAAAATCTCAAGTGCAGAGATGCAGGCATTAACATATAGAGTATAAAAGCAGTTTGGTTAGCACCAGATAGAAGACACCATAGGAGCATTTAGAGGCTGCCCTGCTGGAAAGCAGCTCCATGGAGAAGGACCTTGGAGTGCTGGTGGGCAGCAAGTTCTGCATGGGACAGCAATGTGCTCTTGTGGCCAAGAGAGACAATGGCATCCTGGGGTGAAGCAATAAAGATGTGTCCAGCAGGGCTAGGGAGGTTCTTCTACCTCTCTACTCTGCCCTGCTGAGACCACAGCTGCAATCCTGTGTCCAGTTTTGGGCTCCCCAGCTCCAGAGAGACAGAGACCTGCTGGAGAGAGTCCAAGGGAGAGCCAGGAGGATGCTTAGGGGACTTGAGCATCTCCCCTGTGAAGAGAGCCTGAGAGCCCTGGGGCTGTTTAGTCTGGAGAAGAGAAGGCTGAGAGGGGATCTGATCAATGTCTCTCAAGAGCTGAGGCCTGGGTGTCAAGGGGAGGGGGCCAGGCTCTTTTGGGTGGTGCACAGGAATAAGCCAAGGAACAATGGTGACAAACTTGAACAGGGAAGGTTTCAGCTCAACATGAGGAGAAACTTCTTTATGGTAAGGGTGACAGAGCCCTGGAACAGGCTGCCCAGGGGGGTTGTGGAGTCTCCTTCTCTGGAGACTTTCCAAACCCACCTGGATGCAATCCTGTGCAGACTCCCCTGGGTGCTCCTGCTCTGGCAGGGGGGTTGGACCTGATGACCTCTTGAGGTCCCTTCCAACCTCTAATGTTCTGTGACTCTGTGATTTGTCCCCATTACTGAGTGGTGCAGTGCTCAGGGGACATCTGAGGGCTTCATCAGCTTTGAGCATGTTTCCAGAACCATAGGATATAGAATCAGTCAGGGTTGGAAGGGACCACAAGGATCATCCAGTTCCAACCCCCATGTGACATCTTTGCCAGCAACAAAGTTCACATCAGCTGCAGGTCCTAGGCACACATCCTGTAAAGTGGAGGCAGATAAGAGCTGGAGGATGCCATGCATGTGTGCAAAGCAAGGGCTCTAGATGCCCGAGGAGCAATTTCCACCTGAGATCCCACCACAGGAAGCACCTCTTGTGCCACCCTGGGGTGTGTGCATGCCGTGGGGCTTGCAGTACTAGAAAGGCAACACAGTCAGAAGGCAACCCTGCAGCACACTGAATCACCACTACCAACAGCCTTGTGTGACACCCCAGCCAAGCACACACCAGGGGTGCCCCAGATTGCAGTGTCAGGCCCCTCCAAGCTGTAATCTCTGCCACACACCTCACTGGCATGTCAGCTGCTGGAGCACCAGGTACCTCCTTCACTCTGATTCTTCCCAAGCAATAGGTCAGAGGATTACTTCTAGATTTTCTGCCTGGCTGTTTCCACACAAAACAGGGCTGCTGCTGAAGAAAGGACCAAAACATAGCACTTCCTACCCTGGTGTGGAGCAGTTGCTGTCAGCAGGGTAATTACTGCCCCACAGATATGCCACACTCTGAAAATGCTGCAGGCTTGCAGAGTGTTTGGGACCTGAAAACTTAATTTTCTTTATCACTATAGATCTGTAGCTCAAACCAAGAGACTTCAGTTACATTTGTCAGGATGTGCTGCTGTGGGGTATTGACCCTGGATGGATGCCAGGTGCCCACCAAGCTTGCTCTATCGTTTCTCCTCTCAGCTGGACAGGGGAGAGAAAATCCAATGGAAACTTCATGTGTTAAGGGCAGGGAGATCACTCACCAGTTACTGGCATGGACAAAACAGACCTGACTTGGGTAAATTAATATAGCTTAGTGTCAATCAAATCAGAGTAGAATAATGAGAAATAAACCTGAATCTTAAAAATACTTTATCCTACCCATTCCTTCCTTCCAACCTTAACTTTCCTCTTCATTTTCTCTACCTCCTTGCTCCCAGCAGCAGAGAGGGACAGGAATGAAAGTTGCAGTCAGCTCATCATATTGTCTCTGCTGATCTTTCTCCCATCCTCATGTTCTTTTCCTGCTCCAGCATGGGGTCCTTCCTATGGCAGACAGTTCTCCTAAACCTTCTCCTAAAGGAGTCCTTCCCATGGGCTCCAGTTCTGCATGAACTGCTCTAGTGAAGGCCACTCCCATGGGGTGCACTCCTTCAGAAACAGACTGCTCAGGCCTGAGAACCCCATGGAGTCCCAAGTCCTGCCAGTAAACCTGCTCAGCATGCAATTCTCTCTCCACAGCTTCACAGGTCCTTCCAGGAGCCTGTTCCAGTCTGGGCTTCTGACAGGGTCATATTCTTCTTCTGGCATCCACCTGTTTCAGGATGGGGTCTTCCAGGAGCTGCAGGTGGAAATCTGCTTCAGTGCCTGGAAAACCTCCTTCTTCTTCACTGATCTTGGTGTCTTCAAAGTTGTTTCTTTCACATATTCTCACTCCTCTCTCTGTCTACAGGTGTGAAGGGTTTTTACCCCCTTCTTCAGTATGCTATCCCAGAAGTACTACCACCAGTGACAGGCTCAGCTGGACATGGGGGAGCTTCTAGTAGCTACTCACTACACACCCCTGTAGCCCTCCTGTTACTAAAACCTTGCCATGAAAACCCAACACAGCTACTTTGATCTTTAAAAATTATCTTTGAGCTTTAAAAACTTTCTTTTCCCTGACTCCTGCCATTTATTATCCAGCCATGAATATCATAACCAGAAGCCATACACTCAAAGCACTGAGGAGGGAAAAGAACAGAGTAAATCAAATTTCCTCCAGCTACCTACACACCTACCTGATGAACCTAGCCACTGAATCAGCCCTGCTCTCCCATAGCCTTGCTGTCAGTTCCGATTTTCATTTCCCACCCTCATCAAAAAAATTACTTAGCAAGGTCTCACCAAAGTTTGCTCTCTTTCCATGTGAAAGAAGGCCCAATATATACAAATATTAAGCATTTCTACTTTTTAAATAACCAAAGCCCTTCTGTTCACAAAACATATGACACCATTTCCCTTAGGACTTCATCTTCTGCCACTATCCATTACACAGCCCAGCAGAGCCATGTTACTGACTTTGAACAGATGCTAAGCACCTTCATGTATCTGCTTTTTATCCAGCCCTTGACAAGGGACAAGGTCTGGGATGAACCTAATTTCCTCCCTCTCACAGGTAAGAGAAAGACAGGTTAAAGACTCACCTACAGCGTAAAATTCTATATTACATCTATCTATATCTATTTAGCTGTATCTATCTAAGCATAGAATGGTCCAGGCCAGAAGGGACCTCCAAAGCTCATCCAGTCCAACCACTCTGCACTCAGCAGGGACATCCCCGACTAGATCAGGCTGCCCAGGACCTTCTCCAGCCTCACCTTCAATAGCTCCAGGGAAGGAGCCTCAACCACCTCCCTGGGAAACCTGTGCCAATGTTCCACCATATTCATAGTGAAGAACTTGTTCCTCACATCCAATCTCAATCTGCTCTGCTCTACTTTGAAGCCATTGTCCCTCGTCCTGTCCCTGCAGGCCTTTGCAAACAGTCTCTCTCCAGCCTTCCTTTTGCCCAGGGAGGCGATGAGCTTTGGAGGTCCCTTCTGGCCTGGACCATCTCTGCTTCTCCCCACCAAGCCAAACATCACTGGCATGAAATGTGCACAGCAGCTTTTGCAGAAGTCTGCTCTGTTCCACCAGCACATGACTGTCCCTACAAAGATGTGCAGCAGAAGATACAAAGTTTTGTGAAATCTCTGTGTTGCTAAACACTTACATGGCTAACACAGGGGAAAAAAAATAAATCAATTTGATTACTCACTGACCATATGCAACTCAAGCCCCTTGAACACAATACTGTTTTCATCCCCTATTTAAAAAACCCAGCAGGATTTGACCTTTCCCTCTTTATGCATTCAGTTGCATTTTAAAAGACTGAAGCAAAGCATCTAAATAAGGGTTATGCCCTTGCCTAGTATTTCAGCCTCCTTCATTCTTCAAGAAGCTATTAAGGCTGCAACCCACATATCAGGAGAGGCCTTTGTAGGAAGAAATCTGTTTTGAAGGTACGGCTAAGGTTAATAGCCAGGCTGCTTTTCTTTCTCAGAGGCTCATTTAGCAGCACTATTATGATGAGCAGAGAATCACTTCAGTTTCAAAAGACCTTTAAGATGATAGAGTCCAGATCATCAAGGAGGATGATGATTGATGATTAACTTTTTGCCTTTTTACACAAAAAGCACCATTCCTGATTGGCTAACCATGGATGCTGTAATGGCCATTAACTTTGTTGCAGGAACCACTGCTGAAGTGGTAAATAGATTTGGGTTGCATTAGCTACTAGCCCAAAAGCATCATTTGACCTCATTATTAGATCTAATCAAATTTGGAGTTATGCTCCCTGAGAAAGGAGACTACCCCTTTTTCAGGACAAGAACTCTGAGGCTTTCTTCTGCTCTCTGCAAAAACAGAAGTTGAAATTGTGTTCCACTGAGGTAAGGGCACAACTCTCTGCAAAATGCTTTGCTCCACTATTTACAGCCAACTTTTAGCAGCTGCTCTAGATGGACTCATTTGATTATTGCTACTTTAACAACCACTGCAGCCCTTCATTGCTCAAAGTGCATCCCATTTATTAAAATAATTTAATTAAACTCTCTTCTTCTTGTAGGATTAATTTCATTGCTACTAATCAAATAGACAGAAACAAAAAAAAAAAAAAAGTCCATATCTTAAAATTAAAAGTACATGGCAGAGGTCTTTCTTCTGTCTCTATAATAAATACATTCCAATTTGAAGTGATTAACCCCAAAGTTGGCCAGAATACAGAAATAAAAAGGCAAATCACAGCCTGCGCTGCATCCAAAGCAGCATTGCCAGCAGAGCCAGAGAGGTGATTCTGCCACTTTGCTCTGCTCTGATGAGACTTCCCCTGGAGTACTGTGTGCAGCTCTGGAGCCCTCAACACAGGAAGGACATGGAGCTGATGGAGAGGGTCCAGAGGAGGGACATGAAAATGCTCAGGGGGTTGGAGCAGCTCTGCTATGAGGACAGGCTGAGGGAGCTGGGGGTGTTCAGCCTGGAGAAGAAGAGGCTCTGGGGAGACCTAAGAGCAGCCTGCCAGGACCTGAAGGGGGCTACAGGAGGGCTGCAGAGAGACTGTTTGCAAAGGCCTGCAGGGACAGGACGAGGGACAATGGCTTCAAAGTAGAGCAGAGCAGATTGAGATTGGATGTGAGGAACAAGTTCTTCACTATGAGGCTGGTGGAACACTGGCACAGGTTTCCCAGGGAGGTGGTTGAGGCTCCTTCCCTGGAGATCTTGAAGGTGAGGCTGGAGGAGGCCCTGGGCAGCCTGATCTAGTTGGGGATGTCCCTGCTGAGTGCAGAGAGGTTGGACTGGATGAGCTTTGGAGGTCCCTTCCTGCCTGAACCATTCTATGATTCTATGAAAAGGGAATGCTGAAACTAAGCATAGGAAAAATAATCACTTGTGTAATCAGCAGTCAGTCTACTGAAATCAGTGGCCATGGTCCTGATGATATTTGTCCAGCAAGGTTTCTGTCCTAGTTTCCCAATTTATCTTGCAAGTACTCCACCAGTAAGGAAAGGAGCAGCTGTGCTCTCTCCTAACAGAATTTTGCAACAGCTCATTGACAATTCTTTCAAACCTGTAGCATCACCAATCAATCCTCTGTCGCCTCAGAACTGAGCTAAGCTCAGAATGAAAAGGGAGAAGCAGCAAAAGAAAATGGGCTCTGTGAAGCATGGAGAAACAAAAATTAAAAGCTCCTAATGAAAATAAACACAATGGGTAGAAGAGCAATCAATAAAGTCCAAAGCTTACAAAAAAAAACTGTCTTGGAAAGTAAGTTCTGTAAACCACAGAATCACAGAATCCCAGAAACATTCAGCTTGGAAAAGAGTCTCAGGATCTCCAAGTCCAACCCAGAACCCTACTCTACAAGGCTCACCCCTAAACCATAGCCCCAAGCACCACAGACAAACCACCTTGAAACACAGCCAGGCTTCGGGACTCCACCACCTCCCTGGGCAGCACATTCCAATCCCTCACCACTCTTGCCTTGAAAAAATGTTTCCTACTGTCCAGTCTAAACCTACCCAGTGACAGCTTGAGGCCATTCCCTCTTGTTCTGTCACTAATTCCCTGGGAGAAGAGACCAGCAGCAGCCTCTCCACAAGGTCCTTTCAGGTAGTTGTAGCCAGCAATGAGGTCTCCCCTCAGCCTCCTCTGTTTCACACTAACCATCCCCAGCTCCTTCAGTTGCTCTTCATCAGATTTCTTCTCCAGGCCCTTCCCAGCTTCCTTGCCCTCCTCTGCCCTGACTCCAGCACCTCCACATCTCTCTTGGGTTGAGGTGCCCCAAACTGGACACAACATTTGAGGTGTGGCCTCCCCAGAGCTGACTCCCAGGGGACAATCCCCTCCCTGCTCCTGCTGGACACAGCATTGCTGATCCCAGCCAGGAAGCCTTTGGCTTTCTTGGCCACCTGGGCACACTGCTGGCTCCTCTTCAGCTGCTTGTCCCTCAGCACCCCCAGGTCCCTTTCTGCCAGCAGCTTTCCAGCCACACTGCCCCAAGCCTGTAGCATTGCTTGGGGTTGTTGTGCCCCAGTGCAGGACCTGGCACTTGGCCTTGTTGAAGCTCCTCCTGTTAACGTTGGCCATGGATCCAATCTATCCAAGTCCCTCTGCAGAGCCTCCCTACCCTGGTGCAGATCCCCACTGCCACCTGACTTGGTGTCATCTGCAAGCTTCCTGCTGACACACTCTGTGTCTGAATTTATGTCTGAATTTAAATAAGTATGAAGGGGATTCTCAAAAAGATTTATTGAAGAGTGAATGAATTCTTCAGCACAGTTTCCTTTATCCTTCCCTTGTAGGGTTGGCTCTTAAGCTACTTCACTTTCTGCATGTGGTGCCCCAGGACACCACCACCACCACACACATTCATCTCTTAAGTTATATATCTTGTTCCACAAGCAAAAGGTTAACACATTTAAATGATGCAAATGAGGTGGTGATTTCTGACTGGATAAAAGTGCCTCAAAACAGACTAAAAGTGATACACAGATGCCATTTTCTATCTGCAGTCTAATTAATCTGATTAAATATGGTGCAGCTGAAAAGCAGCTTCAGCACTGTAGAGAACACACAGACCTCCTATTAACAGTTTGGAAGAGCTTCCAAGAGTCACTGTGGTTGCCATTCCAGTTTACTTGGAACCACTTCAATAGCAGGTGAGTCATCAGCAAATAAATTATCTGTAGCTCCTTTGGAATTGTTAATTAGCAGGAGCAGTGCTAAGTATCCAAGATACATTACAACAGCAGTGGAGGCCCCATCCATAGGAGTAGGTAATGACCTTTTATTAGGCAAAATGATGCAGCTTAAAAGAAGAAAGGGGAGGGGGGGTGGAAAAATAAGCTTGTAGATAGAACTCACCCTTCAGCCTCACTTAGAACTCATCCTTCAGCCTCACTTAGAACTCATCCTTCAGCCTCACTTACAACTCATCCTTCAGCCTCACTTATACTTAAAGTCAGTCTTAAAACCATCACACAGTGCCTCAGCAACTTACCCTGATTACAAAATAAAATTGGTGACAATACTATCAGCATCTCCCTTTCCTTCTTTAGCCCCACTGTAATCCCAGGAGTTCCAACAATGAAAATCCAACCTCCAAGTAAAAGAGCAATAGGTAAGGCAGATAAATCTTGTGGGGAAAAGTGGCTCTGCTCTTTGGAAAAAAATAATTTCAGAAGTACATAGATAGCTCTATCACCAAAAAGAAAACATAAATGATGAAAATTCTCCAAACTGTCCTATTAAACACATTTTCTAGACAAGTGGAGGTCTGATTTGAGTCCTTTAAGGTGTGAATTGTTTCATTAATTTCAGCAGGCCTATACTGAGCAATGTTTGTGGGATGATGTCTTGAGGTGAGCTTACAAACACACAGGAATAAAAGCACTGCGTTCTTCTTACAGTAGTTCTTTAACCTAGGAAGGTAAGTGTGGGTTGGAAGGGACTTCCAGAGATCATTGAGTCCAACCCCCCCTGCCAAAGCAGGGTCACCCAGGGGAGTCTGCACAGGAATGCATCCAGGTGGGTTTGGAATGAGTCCAGAGAAGGAGACTCCACAACTCCTCTGGGCAGCCTGCTCCAGGTTTCTGTCACCCTCACTGTAAAGAAGTTTCTCCTCATGTTGAGCTGAAATCTTTCATGTTCAAGTTTGTCTCCATTGTTCCTTGGCTTATCACTGTGCACCACCCAAAAGAGCCTGGCCCCCTCCACTTGACACCCACCCCTCAGCTATTGATAGACATTGATCAGATCCCTCTCAGCCTTCTCTTCTCCAGACTAAACAGCCCCAGGGCTCTCAGTCTCTCTTCACAGGGGAGATGCTCAAGTCCCCTAAGCATCTTCCTGGCTCTCCCTTGGACTCTCTCCAGCAGGTCTCTGTCTCTCTTGACCTGGGGAGCCCAAAACTGGACACAGGATTGCAGGTGTGGGACAAACTCCTACTTCTGCTGGGTGGTAATAAGTCCATCCTTAGAGCTGAGGAAAAGGAAGACCTCATCAATTTTCCTTTGCAGGGACACTTCAGAGCCCAAGTTATGACTAAATAGAGCAAGACTATAGCATATGAGAAATGTACTTGGCAGAGCTAAAAATGGGTCCAAAATGTTATTGTTATGGTGAAATAGTTCCTCAGTAAGGACAAATTTTTGGTTTCCAAGGCTGAAAATAGGCAGTAAGCTTGGAAGAGAGGGGTTTTGATGCTGTGACTAGTATGTGACCCATCCCAAGTCATAAATAACTTATGTTGGCAGTGCTGTCCCAGAAGACTCTACTAAAGTAAGTGAAGTTATATTTATCCAGGCACATCATGGTAGAGGTGACACTTGGTGAAAGAAGAAATCCTTCCCTGGAGCAAAACTCTCTAGGACTGGCAAGAACATAGATTGGATCCTCCTGAATCTCTGCTGAGGCACACAGGAAGTAAGGAGGTGACTGGTGACAGCCAACATGGCAACTCTTGTCTGACAGAGCTGGTGGCCTTCTATGACAGGGTTACAGTGCTGGAGAGTGAGTGTAGAGCAGCTGGTGTCATCCACCCAGACTTGTGCCAAGCATTTGAGACAGTCCCACATCACATCCATGTCTCCAAACTGCAGAAAGAGGGATTTGGTGGAGGGACTGCTCAGTGGAGAAGGAATGGGCTGGGTGAGAGCAGTCAAAGAGCTGCAGCCATTGGCTCAATGTCTGAGTGGAGAGCAGTGACAAGTGGCAATCCTCAGAGATTGTTACTGGGCCTGGTGCTGTTAAATATCTTTGTGGCAACAGGGACAGTGAGACTGAATGTGCCCTGAGCGAGCTTGGTGATGACTCCAAGCTGAGTGGTGCACTGGACATGCTCCAAGATCATCCAGTCCAACCTATCATCCAGCCCTATCCAATCAACCAGACCATGGCACTAAGTGCCTCATCCAGGCTTTTCTTGAACATCTCCAGGGACAGCACATCCACCACCTCCCTGGGCAGCACATCCCAATGGCAAATCTCTCTCTCTGGAAAGAACTTCCTCCTAACATCCAGCCTAGACCTCCCCTGGCACAGCTTGAGACTGTGTCCCCTCCTTCTGCTGCTGGTTGCCTGGGAGAAGAGACCAACCCCCTCCTGGCTACAACCTCCCTTCAGGGAGTTGTAGACAGCAATGAGGTCTCCCCTGAGCCTCCTCTTCTCCAGGCTAAACACCCCCAGCTCCCTCAGCCTCTCCTCACAGGGCTGTGCTCCAGACCCCTCCCCAGCTTCCTTGCCCTTCTCTGGACACCTTCCAGTCCCTCAACATCTCTCTTGAATTGAGGAGCCCAGAACTGGACACAGGACTCAAGGTGTGGCCTGAGCAGTGCTGAGTACAGGGGCAGAATAACCTCCCTTGTCCTGCTGGCCACATTATTCCTGATCCAGGCCAGGATGCCACTCGCTCTCCTTGGCCACCTGGGCATACTGCATCACTCCTGCAGAGAAGATCTTGGGGGTGTTGGTGGATGAAAAGCTGAATATGAGCCAGCAAGGTGTGCTCACAGCTCAGAAAGCCATCTGCACCCAGAGTTGTACCAAAGAAGTGGGGCCAGCAGGTCAAGAGAGGCAGTTCTCTTTCAGTCCACTCTCAGGAGACAGCACCTGGCTCCTACTGTGTTCAAGTCAGGGACCCCCAGCATAAGAAAGATGTGGACCTGCTCAAATGGGTCCAGAGAAGGGTCACAAAGATGATCATGGGGCTGGAGTACTTCCTCTGTGGGGACAGGCTGAGAAAGTTGGGGTTGTTAGCCTGGAGAAGAGATGGCTCTGGGGAGATCTTACAGGACAGCACGAGGGATAATGATTTCAGAATGAAAGGGGGTTGGTTTGGATTAGATGTCAGGGAGAAAATTATTCACTGAAGGAATGGTGAGATTCTGGAACAGTTTGCCCAGAGAAACTGTGGATACGCCATGCCTGGAAGCGTTCAGTGCCAGGGTGGATAAGGCTTTAAGCAACCTGACCTAGTGGAAGGTGTCCATGCCAATGCAGGGGGGTTGGAATTAGATGATCTTTACAGTCCAAACCAAACCATTCCAGGATTCTCTGATGAATGCCATTTACCTCATTGCTGATGATTTATTAGAAAGAGTTAAAAATATCACCCCAAAATAAACTCTGCTAAACAACTCTCTAGTCAAAGCATTGTAATTATGGCCCAAGATGGAGAGTATCTTTTGATTGATAACTCGTTGATCCCTTTATGAAAGCAGTTTCTGACATGTACACCCTTTGCAAGTGGCTACTACTTATTTAATTGGCCTCACATGCCTTCAAGTTAAGCCAGCAAACAGCCTTCTGGAAGCCAGCACTGTAAACAACTTTCCTTTGGCTTCTCTCTACCTTGGCAATGCTGCAATTTATCCTGGCTTGTCTCAATTGTAAATCCTTATCTGAGGTCACTAACAATTTTTCTCCTGACTTCTGTTGACACTGGGGGGTTATATGCACCACACTTCTCTCTTCTGACTCCCCTCCCAAAAAATGTTTCTTGTTCAACCAGTAGCACAATTAGCAGCAGGTACAAAACAGATGAGCAGGGATATAGTATTATAGAATTGTCAGGGTTGGAAGGGACCTCAAGGATCACTTCCAACCCCCCTGCCATGGGCAGGGACACCTCACACTACAGCAGGTTGCTCACAGTCACATCCAGCCTGGCTGCAAAAACCTCCAGGGATGAGGCTTCCACCACCTCCCTGGGCAATCTCTTCCACTGTCTCACCACCCTCATGGGGAAGAACTTCTGCCTAACATCCAGTCTGAATCTACCCATTCCTAGTTTTGTTCCATCACCCCCCAGTCCTATCACTCCCTGACACACTCAAAAGTCCCTCCCCAGCTTTCTTGTAGCTTCTGGAAGGCCACAAGATTCTGGAAGGCCACAAGAAGGTCTCCTTGGAGCCTTCTCTTCTCCAGACTGAACAGCCCCAACTCTCTCAGTCTGTCTCCAGAGCAGAGGAGCTCCAGCCCTCTGCTCATCCTCATGGCCCTTCTCTGGACACCTTCCAGCACCTCCAGATCCTTCTTGTAACAGAGGCTCCAGAACTGGACATATTGCTCCAGGTGGGGTCTCACCAGAGTGGAATAGAGGGAGATACATATGAGATTATATATGAGATATATATGAAGGAGATATATATATATGAGATATAGATACATATATATATATATGAGATATAGAGATATGTATGAGATGATGTCTATGAGATGATATCTATGAGATATATGAGGGAGATATATACAAGATATATACCTATGAGATTTTGCAGTGCATCGTTTAGAGCAGGAATGTTCAACATATTCATGGAGCAAAGAACAACCACTTACAGGAGCCCTGTTGGTCCTGAGCAATAAAAGAGCTATTCCTATCCTCATGACTTCTGCCACACTGACAAGAAAAAATGCTGCATTTTACAGCACATTAGTCTTGAAGTTACAAAAATACCCCACATTGGTATTCACTCTGCTTTGCCAACATGATAGGTGAATACTTTTCACTCCTCCTTAGAAAGCTTTGTGTGAAGTAGAGGAAGAAGTAGAGAAACGTTGGTTTGCATTTGCTCTTTTTCATCAGAAGTATCCTACAGGAAGAAGTAGAGAAATGTTGGTTTGCATTTGCTCTTTTTCATCAGAAGTATCCTACAGGAAGAAGTAGAGAAATGTTGGTTTGCATTTACTCTTTTTCATCAGAAATATCCTACAAGAAGAAGTAGAGAAATACTGGTTTGTATTTACTCTTTGTCATCAGACGTATCCTACAGGAAGAAGTAGAGAAATGTTGGTTTGTATTGACTCTTTTCATCAGAAGTATCCTACAGGAAGAAGTAGAGAAATGTTGGTTTGTATTGACTCTTTTCATCAGAAGTATCCTACAGCAGGCAGCCTGGAGAATGGAGCACAGAGTAGCACTGGCAGGGAGCCTTAGTCCTCTCTCTACCATATGTCAAAAAAATTTCAGAGGCTTTGACTTACTTTTTCTCTTCCTGTAAGTGTATACTCTGTGATAGCCTTAGCATGGCAAAACTGGGTTTTGGTTGTTTGTTTTTATTTTTCCTGTCTGGAGAGGCATAAAGTTTAAATGAGAGGAGAAGGAGCTGTGTGATGAGTAAGGAAAAGAGGCAGTAGGTGAAAGATGGTAGGAAGAACTGGAGCTGCAAGTCACAAATTGGTTCTTGTTTACTGTCAGGTCACAGATGTGACCTCTAATGCTTACAAGCCATCCATCTCTTCAGGATGCTCTGGAAGAGTTGGTGTCAGAACGTCAGACCTGGGATTGTGAAGACATAATGGTCACCTGTCTGGTGGAAGCAAGTGATAAACATTCTTGGAGAAAGAGTCACTGATACATTGATTTTTTTGTTTGTTTGTTTGCTTGTTTTTAAACTTTAGAAAAGGCAATTTTAAGTTCCCCTAGCATCAGGACAGGAGCACAGATATTTTCCAGCTCTCAATTCTCCACTCTGCAAATGTCAGTACAAACACAGTGCTGATGCAAACCCCCTTTATTTCCCTTGTCCCATAAAATATTGTGGGGCATCAGGGAATATCAGCATGGCTTTGGCATGTCAAGAATCCTCACTGACCTCGAGTCTCCTAATGCTTCCCAACCCTCAATCTGCTCCACTCTGCTGAGGCCCCAACTGGAGCACTGTGTCCTGTTCTGAAGCCCCTGTTACAAGAAAGGTTCTGGAGGTGCTGGAAGGTGTCCAGAGAAGGGCCATGAGGATGAGCAGAGGGCTGGAGCTGCTCTGCTATGGAGACAGACTGAGAGAGTTGTGGCCTTCCAGTATCTGAAGGGGGCTACAAGAAAGCTGGGGAGGGACTTTTGAGGGTGCCAGGGAGTGATAGGAGTGGGGGGAATGGAGCAAAACTAGAAATGGGGAGATTCAGATTGGATATTAGGAAGAAGTTCTTCCCCATGAGGGTGGTGAGACACTGGAATGGGTTGCCCAGGGAGGTGGTGGAAGCCTCATCCCTGGAGGTTTTGAAAGGCAGGCTGGAGGTGGCTGTGAGCAACCTGCTGTAGTGTGAGGTGGAACTGTATGATCCTTGAGGTCCCTTCCAGCCCTGAGAATTCTCTGATTCTCTGATCCTGGATCACTCTCAAGCACGGAAATTGGCACCATGGTGTCTTGCCTCCCTCTGAGCCCTTAATGCTGAGGAAGAGCAGTGGAGACCTGCTGATGTATGGGCTGCTGTACTTTGGAGGAAGCATAAAACCAATGCCTTCAGCTTTTGTGGTGATGAAAGATCCCCTGGGATTTCTCCAAAAAAGGATTGCAATGCCTTGCAGCCTGCATCCAACTCTCATTAAACTAAATGGAAAGAACCTCAATCACTTCTGTGGAAATTGGATGTTTGCAGCATTGGCCCAAGTCCCAAGTGAGGTAATTACATTCCTCCAATGGTTTCCACTGGAAAATTTCTGTCCCCCCCCCGCCCAGTGATCTGAAAGTAGCATTCTCCTGATCATTTAAACTAAACAACTGCCCTAAATGCCATCTCTTTTTGGGTTTTTGTGACAGCCATCATGCAAATGTGTGTGTGTGATAAGAAGCCACGTGGAAAAGCAGGGCACAGCTCTCAGCAAGCAGCCTCCTACAATGAAATGGAAGGTAAAAAGAATTCCACTGGTCTTTAGGATGCTCTGAAAAGAAATTTGCTGCTACCACTCTGTCTGTGTGGGATACATGGCCCTAAAAAACACAGCACCTGTAGAATAACTGACCTGTAAAATAACCATGGCTGAAAAAGGAATTAATTTGCATTAAGGTATGAATTAATGTAGCAGTTTGTCAGGTAAATTGCAGCATGGATTAGAATTTTAAGTGTTTACAGTCCATACCACTTGAGTGTAACCAATCTAATTCCAGGAGCTCAAAGGTTTCCACACATTTAAATACCTTATACTGGATGAAACCTTTTGAAATTCTAAAGTCTGCTGTGTATCCTCTCAGTGCCTGAGCTGGGCCTGCGTGCACAGGTTATACTTGCATGGCTGCTTCAGGTGAGAAAGTGCTTCTGTTGCCTTTCATGCCATGGAGAGGAGTGAGGTGAGCTGGTCAAGACAAAGACTTGAAAGCAAAAGTAAACTTGTTCTCCAATCTGCACTCACCATACATGGCAGGATTCAGCTGGCATTGCTATGCCATCAGGGGTTTGGGGATGTTCAAGGTGAGACTCAATGAGGCCCTGGGCAGCCTGATCTAGTTGGGGATGTCCCTGCTGAGTGTGGGGAGGTTGGACTGGATGAGCTTTGGAGATCCCTTCGGCCCAGACCATTCTATGAATCTATGATTCTATGATTAATATTATGCTCTCAGTTCAGGTAACATCACAGTATCACAGTACATCAGAGGTTAGAAGGGACCACCAGAGATCATTGAGTCCAACCCCCCTGCCAGAGCAGGAGCACCCAGGGGAGTCTGCACAGGAATGCATCCAGGTGGGTTTGGGAAATCTCCAGAGAAGGAGACTCCACAACCCCCCTGGGAAGCCTGTTCCAGGGCTCTGTCACCCTCACTCTAAAGAAGTTTCTCCTCATGTTGAGATGAAATCTTCTATGTTCAAGTTTGTCTCCATTTTTCCCTGTCTTAATACTGTGCATCACCCAAACAGCTTGGCTCCCACCACTTGATAGCCACCCCTTCAGGTGGTGCTCATCCTACATGAGGATGAGCAGAGGGCTGGAGCTTCTCTCCTATAGGGACAGACTGAGAGACTTGGGGCTGTTCAGTCTGGAGAAGAGAAGGCTCCCAGGAGACCTTCTTGTGGCCTTGCAGGATCTGAAGGGGGCTCCAAGAAAGCTGGGGAGGGAGTTTTTAGAGTGTCAGGGAGTGATAGGAGTGGGGGGAATGGAATAAAGCTGGAAGTGGGGAGATTCAGACTGGATGTGAGGAAGAAGTTCTTCCCCATGAGAGTGGTGAGACACTGGAAGAGGTTTCCCAGAGACGTGGTGGAAGCTTCATCCCTGGAGGTTTTGAAGGCCAGGCTGGATGTGGCTGTGAGCAACCTGCTGTAGTGTGAGGTGTCCCTGCCCATGGCAGGGGGGTTGGAACTGGATGATCCTTGAGGTCCCTTCCAACACTGACAATTCTATGGTTCTGTATTCAGATCCCCTCTTCTCTTCTCCAGACTAAATAGCTCCAGGGCTCTCAGTCTCTCTTCACAGGAGAGATGCTCCAGTCCCATGAAGCTTTCTTTTTTGTCCACTGGTCTTCCTCCACCCTCCATACTATTTTCAGTCATCAAAGTCACCTCACTGTCCTAGGACATAAAACTCACCAATAAATATTTCATGAGGCCAGAGAGTGTAGAAATTGATATTCTGGCACACTTTCCTATGAAGTGATTACTATCACTGAATTGTAATCTAAAATTCTATGCTGGGCTGAAATTGATGAATAGTAAGCTTGCCCTGTCTCCCTCTGTTCTCCTTCCTTTTCCCATGCTGAAAGTAAATCTGCACCCATGGCATATTGCAAACAAATAAGGGGCTCTGGGGCTGAGAGAGGGAATGCTACATTACAGCTCAGAGCATGTGTTGGCTGACAATTGGGTACTGGTGTCTTAGAAAACATGATAAAATAGAGGGCTCTGGAGGAGAAGTGAGGTTTGAAACCTAAAGAAGAAACAAATATGAATGTTGGGTCATCAAGCATCTTGCTTGTGCCAGTTCTGGCTCTGGAGAAAAGTGTTAATAAATATATACATGAAATAACACCAAAGGAAAACAGAAAATTTCATAGAATCATAGAATCAGGCAGGGTTGGAAGGGACCACAAGGATCAGCCAGTTCCAACTCCCCTGCCATGGGCAGGGACACCTCACACTACAGCAGGCTGGCCAGAGCCTCATCCAGCCTGGCCTTAAACACCTCCAGGGATGGGGCCTCAACCACCTCCCTGGACAACCCATTCCAGGCTCTCACCACTCTCATGGGGAAGAACTTCTTCCTCACATCCAGCCTGAATCTCCCCACTTCCAGCTTTATTCCATTCCCCCCAGACTGAACAGCCCCAACTCTCTCAGTCTGTCCTCACAGCAGAGCAGCTCCAGCCCTCTGCTCATCCTCATGGCCCTTCTCTGGACACCTTCCAGCATGTCCAGATCCCTCTTGTAACAGAGGACACAGAGCTCCAGGTGGGGTCTCTCCAGAGTGGAGCAGAGGGGGAAAATCCCCTCCCTGGCCCTGCTGGCCACACTTCTCTTGCTGCAGCCCAGGCTCTGCTTGGCTCTCTGGGCTGCAAGTGCTCACCACTGGCTCCTGTTGAGCTTCTCCTCCACCAGCACCCCCAAGTCCCTCTCCTCAGGGCTGCTCTCCAGCCAGTCCCTGCCCAGCCTGGATTTGTGCTTGGGATTGCCTCCACCCAGCTGCAGGACCTTGCACTTGGTCTTGTTGAACCTCCTGAGGTTGGCTTGTCCCCACCTCTCCAGCCTGTCCAGCTCCCTCTGGATGGATCCCTTCCCTCCAGCTGTCTGCTGCACCACACAGCTTGGTGTCATCAGCAAACCTGCTGAGGGTGCACTCAATGCCACTGTCCATGTTGCCAACAAAGATGTTGAACAAGACTGGTCCCAGGACTGATCCCTGAGGGACTCTGCTTGTCACTGGACTCCACAGTTCTTCCTTCTGGATAGAGCTGGGTTTGTGCTGTTCTGAAGAGAACTGAGGCATTCAACTCAGATTTGTGAATCTGACTGCCAGAGCCTGGTTCCTAAAATCCAGAAACCCTGAGCATTCCTGGAGCTTCTTATTAGATATGAGTTGAAATGCCTTTCCCATCTGAAAGGGCAAACCTCATCTCTCATTCTGGCAGCTCTTCCAGCAATAGAGAAACTCTGCCAGCTAGGGTACTAAAACATAGCCCCAGATGATATGGGGGCTGTAAGCAAATTAGGGAGCTTTTGCTGAAGTTGATAATTAAGATTAGATTCAGACTCAGAAACCTGCACAGGAGTAGGCAGATGGCTTGCTCAGCTGCCAGCTGGAATTCAGCCTTCATGAGGCAGTCATTCAAGTTCAGCAGCACAGCTTCCTTCCGTGGAGTCAGAACAGAGTCTACCCATACAAAGATCCTTCTGAAGATTTGAGGCCATCTCCACAGCTCCTGCAAACTGGCTGCATGTTCTGGAAGCAGCTCTAGACCAGTTGGAGATCTGGAATATTGCATCCAGTTCTGGGCTCCCCAGTTCAAGAGGGACTGGGATCTGCTGCAGAGAGTCCAACAGAGGGCTATGAGGATGCTGAAGGGACTGGAGCACTGCCTGGGGAGGAGAGGCTGAGAGCCATGGGGGTGTTTAGTCTGGAGAGGAGAAGACTAAGAGGGGATTTAATCAATGTCTATGAATATCTGAGGGCTGGGGGTCAAGAGGGAGGGGACAGGTTCTGCTCACTTGCACCCTATGATGGGACAAGGGGCAAAGGATAGAAACTACAGCACAGGAGCTTCCACCTCAACGTGAGGAGCAACTTCTTCACTGGGAGGGTGACAGAGCACTGGAACAGGCTGCCCAGAGAGGTTGTGGAGTCTCTTTCTCTGGAGACTTTCAAGGATGCATTCCTATGTGACCTGTGCTGGATTCTATGGTCTTGCTCTGGCAGTGGGGTTGGACTCAATGATCTCTGGATGTCCCTTCCAAGCCCTAACTTACTGTGATCCTCTCTTGACTAAAAACACAAAAAGAATGCAAGAAAGGATGCTATGAACCTAACAGCATTCCTGCAAACTCCTGCCTGCTGGTGGTCAGTGGCTTAAGTGTTCCACCCACCTTGGCGGGTTTGCATTGGTCACCAGGTATTTTAAACACCTCACATACCAATAAAGGAACTCTTATCTCTTTAGAAAACAGTCAGTTATTAAAAACTAACAAACCCACTCACCTATCAACCAAAATAAGGAGGGTATTATGTATTTACCATCCTTCAGAGAGGACTTTGTGTAATTCTCAGTAGCAAACTCCCCCAGTTCTAAGCAGAGTAGTTAACCAAACCTACAAAGCAGTACTAGGCAGAGTAGTTAATCATACCCACAAAGCAGTACTAGGCAGAGTAGTTAACCATACCCACAAAGCAGTGCTAAGCAGAGTAGTTAACCATACCCACAAAGCAGTACTAAGCAGAGTAGTTAACCATACCCACAAAGCAGTACTAAGCAGAGTAGTTAACCATACCCACAAAGCAGTGCTAAGCAGAGTAGTTAACCATACCCACAAAGCAGTACTAAGCAGAGTAGTTAACCATACCCACAAAGCAGTGCTAAGCAGAGTAGTTAACCATACCCACAAAACAGTACTAAACAGAGTAGTTAATCATACCCACAAAGTCTGACCTTCTATTCTTCAGCAGTGCCAACATACAGCAAGCCTTCATTATCTGCTCTTGGTTCTAATAACAATGCAAGAGAATTATCTCCCAGCTTGCCACAGTGGCTGGGCACAAGCAGTTAAGGTAAGGATGGAATCTCAATCTTAACAGTAATTCCTGTGTTTTCATTGTGCATTTATGCAATACTTTTAAAAAGCAAATCTATTAACCATAGCCCTAAGTGCTTTTTGGTTTGTTTGGTTTTTTTTCCCCCTCTTTTCCATTTATGAAGTATGCTGCTGAGAATCAATCTTTAAATGTATTCTCCATTTTAAGCCCACAACAATCACTCCGCAAACTCTCTTTTTCAGAGCAAGATTACAAACTGAATTATAACAGAGGATGGGCAATTTCTGCAGACACTTCATCTGCAGGTTAAATTTGAAACAGACTAGCAAAGACTCTGTTTATTTGATACATGTAAACAACATTTGAGTGCACTTTCCTTCACACAAAGTAATGAAATTTTAAGACACATTCCCAGGTCTGAAAGGAAACCAGCAACCATGTGCAGTTTTCTGCTTGGAAATGGACTTCCCTCCTCAAGTTATAAGGCAGTGGCACAACTTGACACATTTACAGTGCAGTAAGATACTGACAAAAGTCGTTGCTGTGGTGTAGCAGACAGGCTGGAGGGAAGGGATCCATCCAGAGGGAGCTGGACAGGCTGCAGAGCTGGGCACAAGCCAACCTCAGGAGGTTCAACAACACCAAGTGCAAGGTCCTGCAGCTGGGTGGAGGCAATCCCAAGCACAAATCCAGGCTGGGCAGGGACTGGCTGGAGAGCAGCCCTGAGGAGAGGGACTTGGGGGTGCTGGTGGAGGAGAAGCTCAACAGGAGCCAGTGGTGAGCACTTGCAGCCCAGAGAGCCAAGCAGAGCCTGGGCTGCAGCAAGAGAAGTGTGGCCAGCAGGGCCAGGGAGGTGATTCTATACCTGTACTCAGCTCTGGTGAGACCCCACCTGGAGTACTGCATCCAGTGCTGGAGCCTCTGTTACAAGAGGGATCTGGAGGTGCTGGAAGGTGTCCAGAGAAGGGCCAGGAGGGTGAGCAGAGGGCTGGAGCTCCTCTCCTATGAGGACAGACTGAGAGAGTTGGGACTGTTCAGTCTGGAGAAGAGAAGGCTCCCAGGAGACCTTCTGGTGGCCTTCCAGTATCTGAAGGGGGCTACAAGAAAGCTGGGGAGGGACTTTTGAGGGTGTCAGGTAGTGACAGGACTGGGGTGAATGGAATAAAGCTGGAAGTGGGGAGATTCAGACTGGATGTGAGGAAGAAGTTCTTCCACATGAGAGTGGTGAGAGCCTGGAATGGGTTGTCCAGGGAGGTGGTTGAGGCCCCAGCCCTGGAGGTGTTTAAGGCCAGGCTGGATGAGGCTCTGGCCAGCCTGCTGTAGTGTGAGGTGTCCCTGTCCATGGCAGGGGGGTTGGAACTGGATGATCCTTGTGGTCCCTTCCAGCCCTGACTGATTCTATGATTCTAGATCAAATACTAATCACAGTGATCTGCTAGAGGAGACCCCTTGGGGATACTCTGGCACCCCTGGTTACAATCCTCTCACCAAACCAAAGGTAGGTGCTCTCCCCCTGTTTCTGCTCTAGATGAGTTTCATCCCCACAGCTGTAAAATTTAATGAGTGGAGTTTTTGTTTCTTTCTTTCTTTGTTTTGTTATATTTTGAGGAAATGTTGTCAGCATCAGAGATTTTACAGGACAACTTCTCTCTTTCCTCTTCTTTCAGGTCATGCAACTCAAACCCAACTACTGTTTCTGCAAATGATGTTTCAGGCTCTGTAGCTTGGAGAGGAGGAGCCTGAGAGGTGACCTCATTGATGTTGCTAAAGATGTGCAGGGGGAGTGCCCAGAGGCTGGAGCCAGGCTCTGCTGGTGGTGCCCAATGCCAGCACAAGGGGCAGTGGTGGAAGCTGAGGCAGAGGAAGTTCCATGTGAACATGAGGAAGAATTGTTTTCCCTGTGAGGGTGACAGAACACTGGAAGTGGCTGCCAAGGGGGGTTGTGGAGTCTCCCTCTCTGGAGCTATTCAAGAGCTGCCTGGCTGTGTTCCTGTGTGATCTGCTCTAGGTGCTCCTGCTCTGGCAGGGGGGTTGGACTGGATGAGCTTTGGAGATCTCTTCCAGCCCCTAACATTCTGTGATTCTGTGATGATTCTGTGTGCATCAATGATGTATAATTGTGTGTGACAGTGAGGTTGTGCTGCCATTGTGCTTGTAGCTAAGAGACACACATGGGTACAGCATGCGACAGGCTTCCCCTGTGCTGGGGATGGAGCTCTGGGGTTCAGCCTGTAGGACTCCACTCTTCTGCTTTCCCCTATCCTCCTCAGTTTGTCCCAGAAGCCCAGATCGTGGCCAGTGTAGGAATGGGGTCCTCCCTCAGACTTCAGTGTGTCAGATGTGTGTTGGGCTTGCTTTGATGGGAGCTGTGTAACCCCCCTGGCAGGCAGGGGTGCTTGCTGGGCTTGGATCCAGCACGGTTGGGTCACGCTGAAGCAGCTCACGCTTCTAACAGCCTGAGGTTCCTAGCTCAGTCCTGTGTGAGGATCAAACTGGCAGCTGTCATGGATCCAAAAGTTTAAGCAGTGGACATCTTGAAGGGGGCCTATCAGAAGGCAATATGAAAATAACTCAGGGATTGTAAAGATTTTCTCCAGGACAGAACCAATCATTACAGTATCAACAGAGTGTAATTCAGTAGGATCTCAGAGCACTTGCTAGTCCCTCCAGGCAAGGATTCTCATCCATTTCCTGCTTCAGATTTATTTCGGCTAAGGAGAAGCAATGAAATAAGAAATTCTTATTTCTTTTATAAGGCTCCTTACTAGTTACATATTTCAAAGAGGTATTTTCTTTGACATAAGTGTGTGTTTTCCTATTTGAGGCAGAGAATGAGAATAAAAGACTCTTTCCTCTTTTGAGAGAATCATAGAATCATAGAATCAACCAGGTTGGAAGAGACCTCCAAGATCATCCAGTCCAACCTATCACCCAGCCCTGTCCAATCAACCACACCATGGCACTAAGTGCCTCATCCAGGCTTCTCTTGAACATCTCCAGGGATAGCAACTCCACCACCTCCCTGGGCAGCACATCCCAATGGCCAACCACTCTCTCTGTGAAGAACTTTCTCCTCACCTCCAGCCTAAACCTCCCCTGGCACAGCTTGAGACTGTGTCCTCTTGTTCTGGTGCTGGTTGCCTGGGAGAAGAGACCAATCCCCACCTGGCTACAGCCTCCCTTCAGGGAATTGTAGACAGCAATGAGGTCTGCCCTGAGCCTCCTCTTCTCCAGGCTAAACACCCCCAGCTCCCTCAGCCTCTCCTCACAGGGCTGTGCTCCAGACCCCTCCCCAGCTTCCTTGCCCTTCTCTGGACACCTTCCAGTCCCTCAACATCTTTCTTGAATTGAGGAGCCCAGAACTGGACACAGCACTCAAGGTGTGGCCTGAGCAGAGCTGAGTACAGGGGCAGAATAACCTCCCTTGTCCTGCTGGCCACACTATTGCTGATGCAGGCCAGGATGCCATTGGCCTCCTTGGCCACCTGGGCACACTACTGGCTCATGTTCAGCTACTATCACCCAGCACCCCCAGGTCCCTCTCTGCCTGGCTGCTCTCAGCCACTCTGTCCCCAGCCTGTAGCACTGCTTGGGGTTGTTGTGGCCAAAGTGTAGAACCCTGCACTTAGCCTTGTGAAATCTCATCCCATTGGCCTCTGCCCACCCAGCCAGCCTGGCAAGGAGCCAATGGAGGGGGAGTGGTGTCAGGAAAAGTAGTACATTCTCATCCCCCCTTGTCCTATCACAAGTTGGTCCCCAGCTTTCTGATATGCAACAGGGTAGGTTTAGACTGGACATCAGGAATTTTGTTTTTTCACTGGAGGAACACTCAGACATTGAAATGGGCTGCACAAATAGGTGGTGGAGTCACCAACTCTGGATGTCTTTAAAGGTGGTTTAGATGTGTTGCTTGGGAATGTGGTTTAGGGGTGAACTTTGTAGAGTAGGATTAATGGTTGGACTTGATGATTACAAGGGTCTCTTCCAACCTGAATGATTCTCTGCTTATTTTTTTCCCCACTTCCATTCCTTCACCCCTCAGTAGCTATTTACATATTTTGGATTTAAAAGTTGCATGTTCAGAGCTCCTAATTCCAAGCACTCAAAATACACTGGACTCCTGAAAATAATCAACTCCTAAAAAGAATCACTTCATAACATGAATTTCTAACAGTGTTGAATTTATTTTGCTTTGCCTCATGACTTCTGTGTCTTCTGGATGTGTGTGGGCAGTATTTTCAATCTTTTCACTACCAGAAGGTGTTCTAGAAACTTCTCTTTACTAATAAATAAATAAACAAACAAACAAATACATAAATACCAGCTGAACTTTTCATCTAAATACTGAACTCTGGGTCTAAAGAGTTCAGGGGGCAAAAAAAAAAAAGGCAATCTGAAGTTAGTCTTTAAATTGCTATATTTAGAAAGGTTTTTTTTCCCCTCTCTATTGCTGAACTGTAATAGCTCTTTATTGTACTTGTTCTGTGCTCCAAAATGCATTTTTAGTTCAGATTGGCCCTGTTTCTTCTCCAGTGTAAAGCTGCATGCATTTGCCTGGCATGAGGAACTGCCAGGGACTTGATGACAGGAAGGGAAACAAGAGAACTTAAAATTTCTTCTTTCCCACTTCCTCCAGCACTGCTCTTCAGCCTTTACTGGGCATCAGGAAGCTTCTTTCTATCTGTGTTTCCTCATAAGTCCTCTTTGCCAGGACACCTAAATACAAGTTTTTCCAATGTCAGACTGCTCCTAAGGTGACATCACTGCCTTTTGTGTTGGCAAATCCATGTCTGTATGCACAAATATATAAGAACATGCACCTATGGGGAGAGGCTGAGAGCCCTGGGGCTGGTGAGTCTGGAGAGGACAAGACTGAGAGGGGAGTTAATAAATGTTTATCAATATCTGAGGGCTAAGGGTTCAAGAAGGAAGGGACAGCTGCTGCTCACCGTGCCCTGGGATAGGACAAGGGGCAATGGATAGAAACTACAGCACAGGAAAAACTTTCCCTTAACATGAGGAGGAACTTCTTCACTGTGAGGCTCACAGAGCACTGGAACAGGCTGCCCAGAGAGGTTGTGGAGTCTCCTTCTCTGGAGATTTTTAAACCCCACCTGGATGCATTCCTGTGTGGCCTGCCCTGGGTGATGCTGCTTTAGCAGGGGGGTTGGACTGGATGATCCCTTCCAGCCTCTGATATACTGTGATACTGTGATCCAGCACAGGAGGTTCCACCTCAACATGAGGAGGAACTTCTTCACTGTGAGGCTCACAGAGCACTGGAACAGGCTGCCCAGAGAGGTTGTGGAGTCTCCTTCTCTGGAGACTTTCCAGCCCTGTCTGGGTGCATTCCTGTGTGACCTGCATTGGATTCTATGGTCCTGCTCTGGCAGGGGGGTTGGACTGGAAGATCTCCGGAGGTCCCTTCCAACCCCTGACACTCTGTGATCCTGTGAAGATATCTATAGACAGTCCTCATGTTCTGCAGGCAGGCAGCTCTTTCTTACCTTGTATTCAGACAGGAAGATCTCTGAAGCAGATCCTCCACTGTTTTTCTGGTGAACCTAAGAACATCTTAGGCAATGAGCACCATTGTTATGTGCCATGGAAATGTAAATAAACAACAGCTATTGCTGAGAAATTTATTCTGACTCTGTGGTATCTGTCTAGCTCTATTAATCTCTATTGTGAAACCTGAAAGCATTCTGTTGTCAGTATTTTGCTTTATTTTTTTTAAATGAACTTAGAGAAGAATTTGCCCTCTCCTGTCTCTGCCAGGGACACCTGTATTCCAAGAACCATTAGGAGGAGCAGTGAAATGAACTGCCTGAATTTATTTTCTGCCCAGGATCAAGCTAGCAGCTCCCTAAAAACAAAGAGTCACAACGACTCCATGCAGAAAGTCCTCAATTTGCCAGTAACAGCCAAAATTCAATCATAATCTCCTTGATCATCTTGATTCCATGTTAAGAATGAAAAATGAAGAAATGAACTTTCCTGCCATTTATAGAGGTTAATAAGAACTCTTAATACAACCTCAGCTGCTCAATCAAGGAAGGCAGAAGGGCACAACAGCAGAGACCCAGCAGGGAAGAAGAAATGATGACGTCTCTCCAGGATGACTGCTAAATGCTGCAGCTTTAACTTTAATGGCTAAACATGTAAATCCAGGATTATTTTATTTAATCATCTACCTAAATACATCTACAGCTCTGTACTTCAGTTTATTAAGCTGTTATTTATCCAAGGTCCGGCAGCTGGGTTGGGGCAATCCCAAGCACAAATCCAGGCTGGGCAGGGACTGGCTTGAAAGCAGCCCTGAAGAAAAGGCCTTGGGGGTGCTGGGGGAGGAGAAGCTCAACAGGAGCCAGCAGTGAGCACTTGCAGCCCAGAGAGCCAAGCAGAGCCTGGGCTGCAGCAAGAGAAGTGTGGCCAGCAAGGCCAGGGAGGGGATTCTGCCCCTCTGCTCCACTCTGCTGAGACCACACCTGGAGCTCTGGGTCCAGTTCTGGAGCCTCTATTACAAGAGGGATATGGACATGCTGGAAGGTGTCCAGAGAAGGGCCATGAGGATGAGCAGAGGGCTGGAGCTGCTCTGCTATGGAGACAGACTGAGAGAGTTGGGGTTGTGCAGTCTGGAGAAGAGAAGGCTCCCAGGAGACCTTCTTGTGGCCTTCCAGGATCTGAAGGGGGCCACAAGAAAGCTGGAGAGGGACTTTTGAGGGTGTCAGGGAGTGATAGGACTGGGGGGAATGGAGCAAAACTAGAAGTGGGGAGATTCAGATTGGATGTTAGGAAGAAGTTCTTCAGCATGAGTGGTGAGACACTGGAAGAGGTTGCCCAGGGAGGTGGTGGAAGCCTCATCCCTGGAGGTTTTTGCAGCCAGGCTGGATGTGGCTGTGAGCAACCTGCTGTAGTGTGAGGTGTCCCTGCCCATGGCAGGGGTTTGGAACTGGCTGATCCTTGAGATCCCTTCCAACCCTGACAATTCTATGATTCTATGATTTAGAACCAAAGCAGACCTGAGTCTCACAGTCATTTCAACATTTTGTTGTTCCAGTTTCCTCTAGAGCCTCCAGTCCCATTTCAGTTTGACAGTTACATCACTAACCCAAGGAGAGGGAAACAGACCTTTCTCTGAATATCTGCAAACAGAATGTCAAATAAGTCTGCAGAGAACATCAGGTTTTAGCCTGAATCATCACGAAGGTCTGAGCTCCTGTTTTGGGGGATTATCAGTCATCTGTGCATGAGGAAGCAATTGGAAAGGTTTTGAGCACCAGCCACTGAGGCCAAATGGAGCTGAGAGCCAGCCAAACATTTCAGGATAAGCCTGGTATAGATATGAAACTTTTTATCTAATTACAGGGTAAGACAGCAAAAAGCATTAGAAATATGCAATAACTTCCCATTAAAGAGGTAATGATAGTATCATGGAATCAATGCACTCAGCTCTTACTGCTGCTGGAGATTATACCAGAAACATTAACAGCACTCAGTTGGATTCAGGCTGGAATTTTATTGGATTGTTGTGGTTTTATTTACCTTGATGGCAGAATGAGGTCTTGTGCTCATACAGGAATGTGCTCTTAGGAAACACATCAAGATCACTTTGATGGTGCAAAAATGTTTATCACAGAATCACAGAATGTGAGGGGCTGGAAGGGACCTCCAAAGCTCATCCAGTCCAACCCCCCTGCCAGAGCAGGAGCACCTAGAGCAGATCACACAGGAGCACATCCAGGCAGGTCCTTAATATCTTCAGAGAAGGAGACTCCACAACCTCCCTGGGCAGCCTCTTCCAGGGTTCTGTCCCCTTCACAGGGAAAAAAAAGTCTTCCTCCTGTTTCCATGGAAAAATTCTTTCCTCCTGTTTCCTGTTTCCTATGCCTTAGCTTCCACCACTGCCCCTTGTGTTGGCATTGGGCATCACCCAGCAGAGCCTGGCTCCAGCCTCTGGGCACTGCCCCTGCACATCTTTATAAATATGAATACTGACTGATGCTAAGTTTTCTTTGTGCACAGCTAGTATCAGCATCCTGCTATCTAAAGCCTTCACACCAAAAGCTGTTGCTGTCTGGCCTTCCTGTATTCTTGCTAGTAAATATATGGCAGGTATTTTCCTAGGCTGTAGGCAGAGGTTCAGATGGGAGCAGTGAGAGGGAAGATGGAAGGAATCAATATATCCTATGAAGTCTCCTAATGCGATTGTGTTTTCAGCAGCAGGAGTGCTATTTTATCTGCTTTGTTTTACTCCCTCCTCAGTTGGAATTACTGTGTTTAAAATGCAAGGTGTAAAAGCAGGGATGGTGGGTGCTCTGTTTTTCCTTCTGGTAAACAGCTTAAAAAGTCTGCCTATTAGAGATAAATTGGGATAGAAAGTATGAGAACCAATTAAGATAGAGTGACTTTTACACACAGCAGCACAGCTATGGAAAAACAACTCTGCTGTGATTATGCAAAGCAGCTACTCCACAACTAAAATACAAGGATTTACATAACAGAGAAGAAAAAAATTCTTCACAGTTATGCCTCAGTAACCTTACAGGATTCTTGCACTTTAATTGTATGAGTCCTTGTAATAAGATGATCCTACTTGCTTTATCCAGAGGGAAATATATGTTAAGGCATCACCCTCACCTGGAATATTGCATCCAGTTCTGGGCTCCCCAGTTCAAGAGGGACAGAGAACTAGTGGGGAGAGTCCAACAGAGGGCTGTGAGGATGCTGAAGGGACTGGAGCCTTGCCTGGTGAGGAGAGGCTGAGAGCCCTGGGGCTATTTAGTCTGGAGAGGAAAAGCCTGAGAAAGGATCTAAGAAAGGTTTATAAATATCTGAGGCCTGGGGGTCAAGAAGGGGGGGACAGGCTCTGTTCAGTTGCACCCTCTGATAGGACAAGGGGCAATGGAGAGAAACTACAAGTTCTGCATGGGACAGCAATGTGCCCTTGTGGCCAAGAGAGCCAATGGCAGCCTGGGGGGCAGCAAGGAAAGTGTGGCCAGCAGGGCTAGGGAGGTTCTTCTCCCCCTCTACTCTGCCCTGCTCAGACCACAGCTGCAATCCTGTGTCCAGTTTTGAGCTCCCCAGGTCAAGAGAGACAGAGACCTGCTGGAGAGAGTCCAACAGAGAGCCAGGAGGATGCTTAGGGGACTTGAGCATCTCCCCTGTGAAGAGAGCCTGAGAGCCCTGGGGCTGTTTAGTCTGGAGAAGAGAAGGCTGAGAGGAGATCTGATCAATGTCTCTCAAGAGCTGAGGGGTGGGTGTCAAGGGGAGGGGGCCAGGCTCTCTTGGGTGCTGCACAGTGATAAGCCAAGGAACAGTGGAGACAAAGTTGAACAGAGAAGGTTTCAGCCCAACATGAAGAGAAACTTCTTTCCAGTGAGGGTGACAGAGCCTTGGAGCAGGCTTCCCAGGGGGGTTGTGGAGTCTTCTCTGGAGACTTTCCAAACCCACCTGGATGCATTCCTGTGTGGCCTGCCCTGGGTGACGCTGCTTTGGCAGGGGAGTTGGACTGGATGATCCCTTCCAGCCTCTGATATACTGTGATACTGTGATATTGTGATACAGCACAGGAGGTTCCACCTCAACATGAGGAGAACTTCTTCACAGAGCACTGGAACAGGCTGCCCAGAGAGGTTGTGGAGTCTCCTTCTCTGGAGACTTTCCAGCCCCATCTGGATGTGTTCCTGTGCGACCTGTGCTGGATTCTATGGTCCTGCTCTGGCAGGGGGGTTGGACTTGAAGATCTCTGGAGGTCTCTTCCAACCCCTAACATCCAGTGAGCCTGAATAATTTGTGTGCTTTTAGAAGCCTACATACTCCTAACAAAAATGTGGAGAATATTCTACTTTAAAGAGCTACAAATCAATGTAAAACCCCCAGATTTTCTGCTTCTGTACATCAACACTTGAAACAGATTTTACATATTGCATTACTGTTCTTGAAGTAAATGTTTGCAAACATGAATGAGACTTCTTCTTGAAACCTTTCTCTCCCCATGGTCTTCAGTTCATCCATCTTTGACAAAGGAACACTTCCCTGGTGCGTATATTGCAGGAGGAACCATCAGTCTGATCTAAATTGCACAGACCCTATCATGTAGTTTTGCAAAGTGAAATCTTAACAAGAATCCTGAGAGTTTTAGTTAGTTCACAGCCTCACAGGATGTTAGGGGTTGGAAGGAACCTCCAGAGATCATTGAGTCCAACCCCTCTGCCAGAGCAGGACCAGAGAATCCAGCACAGGTCACACAGGAATGAATCCAGATAGGGATTGAAAGTCTCCAGAGAAGGAGACTCCGCAACCTCTCTGGGCAGCCTGTTCCAGTGCTCTGTGAGCCTCCCAGTGAAGAAATTCCTCCTCATGTTGAGGTGGAACCTCCTGTGCTGGAGTTTCTATCCACTGTGCCTTGTCCTGTCCCAGGGCACAGCGAGCAGCAGCTGTCCCCTCCCTCTTGAACACCCACCCCTCAGCTCTTGATAGACACTGATCAGATCCCCTCTCAGCCTTCTCTTCTCCACACTAAACAGCCCCAGGGCTCTCAGGCTCTCTTCACAGGGGAGATGCTCAAGTCCCTTAAGCATCCTCCTGGCTCTCCCATGGACTCTCTCCAGCAGGTCTCTGTCTCTCTCGGACTGGGAGCCCAAAACTGGACACAGTACTGCAAGTGCTTACTGTTCCACAGCTAAAACCATAAGATGAAATAGTCTAAGGAAATAATTTGGTTTTGGTTGAAGTGCAATTAGGTGTAGTTGAAGCTCTCAATATGATGTTCCTTCAGAAGGACACAAAGTTTCCCTCCTATTCTTCTGGTAGTTTTGTTTTTTCCATGATATCACCAGGCAAGTTCATTACAGTATGGCCTGCACTGGACTGGCTGATTACCAGGCTAATGACATATAGACTGCTTACCCCTGTAACACCTCTGAGTCTAGCAAGTAAGAATTCTGAGTGACAGCCCAGAGCTGTTTGCTATCAATTTTGAAAAAAAAAAACAACAAAAACCCCCCCAAAAAACAACCAACCTCATCTGCCAGATTTCCAAGTTCCATTTCCAAGATAAAAAATAAATCAATGTTCTGATCTGTGATCAATCCTTATCAGCCCACCCAAGATTTCCTCACACAGATGATAACCTTCTAAAAAAAGAAAAGAAAACTCTGAGCTCTGTTAAAATACTTCCCAGAAAACACTTTATAGTTGTTTATTTATTCTTCTGAATGAAAAATTATTTAGAATCATAGAACCAGAGAATCAGGCAGGGTTGGAAGGGACCACAAGGATCAGCCAGTTCCAACCCCCTGCCATGGGCAGGGACACCTCACACTACAGCAGGCTGGCCAGAGCCTCATCCAGCCTGGCCTTAAACACCTCCAGGGATGGGGCCTCAACCACCTCCCTGGACAACCCATTCCAGACTCTCACCACTCTCATGGGGAAGAACTTCTTCCTCATGTCCAGTCTGAATCTCCCCACTTCCAGCTTTATTCCACTCCCCCCAGTCCTGTCACTACCTGAGATCCTACAAATTCCCTCCCCAGCTTTCTTGTAGTCCCCTTCAGATACTGCAAGGCCACAAGAAGGTCACCTCAGAGCCTTCTCTTCTCCAGACTCAACAGCCCCAACTCTCTCACTCTGTCCTCACAGCAGAGCAGCTCCAGCCCTCTGCTCATCCTTGTGGCCCTTCTCTGGACACCTTCCAGCACCTCCAGATCCCTCTTGTAATAGAGGCTCCAGAACTGGATGCAGTACTCCAGGTGTGGTCTCAGCAGAGTGGAGCAGAGGGGGAGAATCCCCTCCCTGGCCCTGCTGGCCACACTTCTCTTGCTGCAGCCCAGGCTCTGCTTGGCTCTCTGGGCTGCAAGTGCTCACTGCTGGCTCCTGTTGAGCTTCTCCTCCACCAGCACCCCCAAGTCCCTCTCCTCAGGGCTGCTCTCCAGCCACTCCCTGCCCAGCCTGGATTGGTGCTTGGGATTGCCTCAACCCAGATGGAGAACCCTGCACTTGGTCTTGTTGAACCTCCTGAGGTTGGCTTGTGCCCAGCTCTCCAGCCTGTCCAGCTCCCTCTGGATGGATCCCTTCCCTCCAGCCTGTCTGCTGCACCACACAGCTTGGTGTCATCAGCAAACCTGCTGAGGGTGCACTCAATGCCTCTGTCCATGGCACTAACAAAGATGTTGAACAAGACTGGTCCTAGGACTGATCCCTGAGGGACTCAGCTTGTCCCTGGCCTCCACTGGAACATGGAGCCATTGACAGCCACTCTTTGGGTGCAGCCATCAAGCCAGTTCTTTATCCATCTCGTGGTCCACCCATCAAACCCATGTGTCATCAGTTTGGAGACCAGGCTGTGGTGTGGGACAGTGTGGAAGGCTTTGCTCAGGTCCAGGTAAATGACATCAGTTGCTCGTCCCTCGTCTATTAATGTTGTCACCTGGTCATTTAAGACTGGATGACTGCCTAAAGCCTGGTATGAAAACACAGACAACACACACAAACACACACACAGAGTTTCACCTTCATATCTCCAAAAGCACCAAATTTCTGTGGTTGTACCATGAGGTCATTTTTCTGTCACCAACAAACAACGTTTGTTTTTTCCTTCATCATAGGAAACAAGACTGTCAGTTTTCAATTATCTGTGTATTTAATATCAGTGTTTGAATGTTAAAACATGCCAAGCAATAAGGATCTGGAGGTGCTGGGATGCGTCCAGAGAAGGGCCATGAGGGCTGGAGCTGCTCTGCTATGGAGACAGACTGAGAGAGTTGGGGTTGTTCAGTCTGGAGAAGAGAAGGCTCCCAGGAGACCTTCTTGTGGCCTTCCAGTATCTGAAGGGGGCTCCAAGAAAGCTGGGGAGGGACTTTTGAAGGTGTCAGGGAGTGATAGGCCTGGGGGGAATGGAGCAAAACTAGAAGTGGGTAGATTCAGTTTGGATGTTAGGAAGACGTTCTTCCCCATGAGGGTGGTGAGACACTGGAATGGGTTGCCTAGGGAGGTGGTGGAAGCCTCATCCCTGGAGGTTTTTGCAGCCAGGCTGGATGTGGCTGTGAGCAACCTGCTGTAGTGTGAGGTGTCCCTGCCCATGGCAGGGGGGTTGGAACTGGATGATCCTTGAGGTCCCTTCTCACCCAGAGAATTCTATGATTCTGTGTTCAAGAATCCTGGTGTTATCATAAATAACAGCAAAAAGCTAATGCTTGTATTTTTGACAGAAATTTGAACATAGTGAGACCTTGAATCAACTCCTTCTAGCACAGAACCCTGACTTCACAGAAATATACATTGGTGCTTTCAAAGTCCAGGAACTCCTGAAAGCAAAGTCAACAGCTGATCTAAGAGAATTACTGTGTGGGAAAAGCATGGCTGTATCCATACACTGCTGATGTTTCCTTGTTAAAAAGCCATTGCCCCACTTTTCCTGCATTTTCTAATCCCCAAGGATACACACTTCACCTATCTTCTCAGTGCTTATGAATTCTGGCTAATTTTGGTTTCAAAGCAATATGCCCACACACATTTGTCCTAAATACAAAACCCTAACCCTTATGGTTAGGAAACCTTTTGTTTGCTGGTCCCATGACCAACTGTGAAGTTCTGCCATTCAAGTTTTTGGTGACTCAGCAACCAGTAGAAACAGCCCAGACAATGTGACACACTGAGAACAGACTCAAATTATCACAGAATCATAGAATTGTTCAGGTTGGAAAAGACCTTGAAGATCACAGGGGATGGAAGGGACCTCTGGAGATTCTCAACCTAAGACTGGACATTAGGAAAACATTTTTTTCAGGGCAAGAGTTGGTCATGGATTGGAATGTGCTGCCCAGGAAGGTGGTGGAGAGCCCAAGCCTGGATATGTTTCAAGGTGATTTGGATGTGGTGCTTGGTTTAGGGGTGACCCTTGTAGAGCACGGTTCTGGGTTGGACTTGGTGATCCTGAGGGGTTTTTCCTACCTGAATGTTTCTGTGATTCTGTGATTCTGTAATCAAATATTTCATGAATGTGCACCCTTTCTATTTGTCTGTAACAAGAGTGAAGCAGTTCACTATCCAAAGCAAATCCATACTGATGGGAAGAGTGCAATGACTCTCAGTGGCTCGAGTCTGGTGGCTGCAAAAAGCTCCCCACCTGCCTCCCAAAATATCAACCAGAAAAAGCATGCAGTGCATAACTTGGGTAGCATGAAATCAGGTCTTTTCCAACAGGAATGTTTCTGTGATTCTGCGAGTCCGACCCCCCTGCCAGAGCAGGACCACAGAATCTAATGCAGGTCACACAAGAATGCATCCAGCTGGGGCTTGAAAGTCTCCAGAGATGAAGAAGAAAAGATCATTGACTCAACTGCTATGTATGAATTTGACTGCATTTTATCTACTCCAATCAATTTTGCCATGGGTTAGTTGATTAGAAGGTGTTGGGTGATAGGTTGGGCTTGATGATCTTGAAGGTCTTTTCCAAGCTGGTTAATTCTGTGGTTCTGTACAATCTGGTTTCTCTTCTGATTTCTCTACTTCTGACTAGAAACCCTCAAGCATGCTGTCTAAATAAATTACAGAGAGGAAAACAACAAGCTCTTTTTAACCAATGAAGTTTTACTTACATGGAATTTTGTTCAGTTCATTCATGAACTTCTCTTTTAGTTTAGAGAATGCATCTTCTTTTCCTCCTCCTCCTCCTCCTCCTCCTCCTCCTCCTCCAGGAATGGCTGGCTCAGTGACATTACTTGGGAGGGCTGCTGCTGCTGTGGTAGCTGGCAGTGCTGCCACGGCCTGATGATGACTTTCACTCACCATTTTAACCACTGTGCAAGCTGTTGGGAAAAGAATAATAATTAAAAAACAAAACAAACCCACTCAAAAACCCAAAAGGCAATGTTTGAGTCATTGAAATGGATCTCTCATCACTAAAAGACTAAATAGCCAAAATACCACTGGGTGCTCACTGAGGAAGTAAGACTGCATCAGCATAGCAGAACCATAGAATCAGAGATTTGTCAGGGTTGAGAAGGGACCTCAAGGATCATCCAGTTCCAACCCCCCTGCCATGGGCAGGGACACCTCACACCACAGCAGGTTGCTCACAGCCACATCCAGCCTGGCCTTCAAAACACCTCCAGGGATGAGGCTTCCACCACCTCCCTGGGCAACCTGTGCCAGTGTCTCACCACCGTCATGGGGAAGAACTTCTTCCTAACATCCAATCTGAATCTACCTATTTCTAGTTTTGCTTCATTCCCCCCACTCCTATCACTCCCTGACACTCTAAAAACTCCCTCCCCAGCTTTCTTGTAGCCCCCTTCAGATACTGGAAGGCCACAAGAAGGTCTCCTGGGAGCCTTCTCTTCTCCAGACTGAACAGCCCCAACTCTCTCAGTCTGTCTCCATAGCAGAGCAGCTCCAGCCCTCTGCTCATCCTCATGGCCCTTCCCTGGACACCTTCCAGCACCTCCAGATCCTTCTTGTAACAGAGGCTCCAGACCTGGACACAGAGCTCCAGGTGGGGTCTCAGCAGAGTGGAATACAGGATGAGAATCACCTCCCTCGCCCTGCTGGCAGCACTTCACGTTCATCATAAAATATTAGACAAGAGAGAAAAGTCTTTTGCAGGGTTAATTTCAGCCAGAATCATTTTATTACTTAGAGTTCTTCTATAATTGTTCCATTTCAAACTGAAGAATTTGAAACCTCAAAATTCCTGCCAAATTCTCATGGGAGCAGAACCAGAGTAGGGCCATGAGAATGCTCAGGGGGTTGGAGCAGCTCTGCTATGAGGACAGGCTGAGGGAGCTGGGGGTGTTCAGCCTGGAGAAGGGGAGGCTCCAGGGAGACCACAGAGCAGCCTGCCAGGACTTGAAGGGGACTACAGGAAGGCTGCAGAGAGACTGTTTGAAAGGTCTGCAGGGACAGGACAAAGGACAATGGCTTCAAACTAGAGCAGAGCAGATTGAGATTGGATGTGAGGAACAAGTTCTTTCCTATGAGGGTGGTGGAACACTGGCACAGGTTTCCCAGGGAGGTGGTTGAGGCTCCTTCCCTGGAGATCTTGAAGGTGAGGCTGGAGGAGGCCCTGGGCAGCCTGATCTAGTTGGGGATGTCCCTGCTGAGTGCAGGGAGTTTGGACTGGATGAGCTTTGGAGGTCCCTTCCTGCCTGGACCCTTCTATGAGTCTATGATAAGGATGTAATGCAAACACTTCAAGATTTCCTGTCAAAGTAATAACCTATTGTTTCCTATTTAAGCAAGTTGTTTATTAATCAGAAGTTGAGTTGCATCCATTTTTATCCTCACTTACTGAAGGCAATTTTCCTTCCAGTTATTTTGGGTTGACATTTGCTGCCGACAATACTCCCTTAAATTATTCAGATGTCTCATTGGTGTATTCATGCAGCTATGACATCTGTAGGGCACCC
Source organism: Indicator indicator (assembly GCF_027791375.1). Taxonomy (NCBI): domain Eukaryota; kingdom Metazoa; phylum Chordata; class Aves; order Piciformes; family Indicatoridae; genus Indicator; species Indicator indicator. The sequence continues at coordinate 2,040,560 of NC_072012.1, forward strand.
AAATGCAGCCAGAATGTCTGAGAGGATGTCAGAAGCATCATCCCATAGGTAAGAGACTAAATCTTGTCTCTCTTGATGTAAACCAACAATCAAAAAACCCACCTTTGCTCCTCACCCAGACAACAGATGCCCAGGGAGGGGATGGTGAAAAGTCCCTCTGGAGTGTCCAACAAAAGAGAAGATTGTTGTGAAGGACCTGCCTGATGGGTCAGCTCTGGCATTGAGTGCCCCCTCAGTAAGTTTGCTGATGACACCAAGCTGTGTGGTGCAGCAGACAGCTGGAGGGAAGGGATCCATCCAGAGGGAGCTGGACAGGCTGCAGAGCTGGGCACAAGCCAACCTCAGGAGGTTCATAAAGACCAAGTGCAAGGTCCTGCAGCTGGGTCGAGGCAATCCCAAGCACAAATCCAGGCTGGGCAGGGACTGGCTGGAGAGCAGCCCTGAGGAGAGGGACTTGGGGGTGCTGGTGGAGGAGAAGCTCAACAGGAGCCAGTGGTGAGCACTTGCAGCCCAGAGAGCCAAGCAGAGCCTGGGCTGCAGCAAGAGAAGTGTGGCCAGCAGGGCCAGGGAGGGGATTCTCCCCCTCTGCTCCACCCTGGTGAGACCCCACCTGGAGTACTGTGTCCAGGTCTGGAGCCTCTGTTACAAGAGGGATATGGACATGCTGGAAGGTGTCCAGAGAAGGGCCAGGAGGGTGAGCAGAGGGCTGGAGCTCCTCTCCTATGAGGACAGACTGAGAGAGTTGGGGCTGTTCAGTCTGGAGAAGAGAAGACTCCCAGGAGACCTTCTTGTGGCCTTCCAGTATCTGAAGGGGGCTACAAGAAAGCTGGGGAGGGACTTTTTAGGCTATCAGGAAGTGATAGGACTGGGGTGAAAGGAACAAAGCTGGAAGTGGGGAGATTCAGACTGGACATGAGGAAGAAGTTCTTCCCCATGAGAGTGGTGAGAGCCTGGAATGGGTTGTCCAGGGAGGTGGTTGAGGCCCCATCCCTGGAGGTGTTTGCAGGCCAGGCTGGATGAGGCTCTGGCCAGCCTGCTGTAGTGTGAGGTGTCCCTGCCCATGGCAGGGGGGTTGGAACTGGATGATCCTTGTGGTCCCTTCCAACCCTGACTGATTCTATGATTCTATGATTCTGCCCACTTCTAGCACATCTGGCAGGCACAGATGCATTAATGTGCTGGGGTGTGGGCCAGGGGGAGCTGCCATTAACTGAATAAAACACACTGAGCCTCAGCAGCTCAGACAGAGAGGAAAAGACTGAGAGAGAAAAAGACATCATCATGCAGCCTGGAAGCAGCAGTCCATAAACCCTCTCTCCATGCCTGCTGTAAGAAGAAAAGAACTCCTGGAGAAAAGACATTTTACTGAAGACACCACATGCTGGAGGCTGTTCAGAGAAAGACTTGGACTTTGGGAGCACTCTCTCTCCCCTCCTCCAGCCGGCAAAGATGACCTCTCCTCCAAGCCAAAGCTGCAGCACCCTTCCTCGGACCTAAGTCATCGTGTGTGTGTGGGAATATACTCTCTTTCCTGCTGTTCCCTCTTTCTCCATTTTTCCTTTCTCTTTCTCTCCCTTCTTCTGTTCTGTCAGCTTTATGCTGTTAGTAAATCACCTGGCTTTTGCTATCTGTCCTCCTTTGTGTTTTGATTTCACAGCATGGGAACGTCCGAACAAGAACCGAGTCTCTCTCCCTCTGCACCGAGACACCACCTCAGCATTGTTTTAATCTCATGTTGTTTTCATGGGCATTTTGCAAAAACTTTACTTGAGCCATCTACATGAGAAAGCAAAGAACTGTGGGCCATGGGGGTGAAGGTGAGAATAGATGAAGGTGGGTTGGGTGATCTTTCGAGGTCCCTTCCCACCCCTAACATTCTGTGATTCTGTGAGGATGGCCAAAGCCAGTTGAACATCACAAGGAGGATGGCTGCAATGCTATTACAGCTTGGGCTGCAGCAAGAGAAGTGTGACCAGCAGGGCCAGGGATGAGATTCTCCCCCTCTACTCTGCTTGGTGAGACCCCACCCGGAATACTGTGTCCAGTTCTGGAGCCCCTGTTACAAGAAGGATGTGGAGGTGCTGGAAGGTGTCCAGAGAAAGTCCACGAGGATGAGCAGAGGGCTGGAGCTGCTCTGCTCTGGAGACAGACTGAGAGAGTTGGGGTTGTTCTGCCTGGAGAAGAGAAAGCTCCCAGGAGACCTTCTTGTGGCCTTCCAGGATCTGAAGGGGGCTAGAAGAAATCTGGGGAGGGACTTTTGAGGGTGTCAGGGAGTGACAGGACTGGGGGGAATGGAGCAAAACTAGAAGTGGGGAGATTCAGATTGGATGTTAGGAAGAAGTTCTTCCCCATGAGGGTGGTGAGACACTGGAATGGGTTGGATTTTGAAGGTCTGGTGATGCAGAAGGAAGATTAAGTTGGCCTCAGCTGGGCTGCTGTGAATTATGTGCCCACAAAAGGTTGCATTAGCAGCAGACAGGGAGGACTTCGGTCTTGGAGCTTTGGCTCCAAGAAGGATATTGAGGTGCCAGAATAGGTCCAGAGAAGGGCAATGAAGCTGGTGATGAGCCTGAAGAACAGATCTTGTGAGGCATGGCTGCACTGCCCAGCGAGGTGGTGGAGTCACCAAGCCTGGATGTGTTTCAAGGTGGTTTGGACGTGGTGCTTGGGGATGTATTTTAGGAGTGAACCTTGTAGAGCAGGGTTCTGGGTTGGACTTGGTGATCCTGAGGGTCTTTTCCAACCTGAATGTTTCTGTGATTCTGTAATCAAATATTTCATGAGTGTGCAGCCTTCTCTATTTGTCTGTAACAAGAGTGAAGCAGTTCACTATCCAAAGCAAATCCATACTGATGGGAAGAGTGCAATGACTCTCAGTGGCTCAAGTCTGGTGGCTGCAAAAAGCTCCCCACCTGCCTCCCAAAATATCAACCAGAAAGAAGCATGCAGTGCATAACTTGGGTAGCATGAAATCAGATGCCAGCTACTCCAGACTGGAAGCCTTTTTTTCCATATGCTCTGATGAATTGCAGATCCTATGAAGCAAAACATGCAGAGCCATCAGCTGCAAACATTAGAGCTGTAATATATGGCAGCATCTCATCAATGAACGTCAGCTCAGACACAAGAAGTTGCATGATATATCATAATTGCACCACAATGAAATTGCTTAATCATAATATATTGCTTAATTATTTCAGGCCTGGTACTGGGCTACTTTGTTTTGCAGTGGAAGACACAATTTGCAGTCAGGACTTTCAGCTAATTAAAAAATTAAGGCAAATGCAATTTTTATTTGCTTCCAGTTTCGGAGATATGTTCTGAAGATATATTGGGAGAACAAACTTGAAGCCTTGGACTTGAATAGAAGTAACAGAGATAAGAAAAAGGAGCATTACTCTGAAGTCCAGGAACAATCCTCAGTAGAGTTAGAGGTCACTACATCTAATGAGGCATGCAAAAATGCTCTGAGACTTGCTACAGAACCTCTGACCTTTACATGCCAATGACACTGTATTGGTGTTTTGAAGAGGTGTGAAGGAGCTGAAAAGGGATGTGGGCTCAGGAAAAGTTTCCTGCAGTAAAGAATTTTCTGAAGAGCCCATCCCCACTTGCTTAGAGAGGTAACATCTGATGGCTTTCCATCAGATGCAATGCTGCAGCTTTCCATAATCATGCAGATTGCTGCAGATGCAGGGAAGCAGGGTGCTGGAGGAGCTGGGATGGACTGCTCAGCGCTGCGGCAGGGAAGGGTAACCTGTGTGCTGGAACATTCTGCTCTGCTCTGCTGAGACCCCACCTAGATCACTGTGTCCAGTTCTGGAGGCTCTGACACAAGAAGGATCTGGAGGTGCTGGAAGGTGTCCAGAGAAGGGCCAGAAGGATGATCAGAGGGCTGGAGCTGCTCTGCTACGGAGACAGACTGAGAGAGTTGGGGTTGTGCAGTGTGGAGAAGAGAAGTCTCCAAGGAGACCTTCTTGTGGCCTTCCAGTATCTGAAGGGGGCTACAAAAAAGCTGGGGAGGGATTTTCTAGGGTGTGAGGGAGTAATAGGACTGGGGGGAATGCAGTAAAACTAGAAGTGGGGAGATTTGGATCGGATGTTAGGAAGAAGTTCTTTCCCATGAGGGTAGTGAGACACTGGAAGAGGTTGCCCAGGGAGGTGGTGGAAGCCTCATCCATGGAGGTTTTTGCAGCCAGGCTGGATGTGGCTGTGAGCAACCTGCTGTAGTGTGAGGTGTCCCTGGCCATGGCAGGGAGGTTGGAACTGGCTGATCCTTGAGGTCCCTTCTGACCCTGACAATTCCGTGATTCCATGATTATGAGCCATTGTGTAAGTTTCCAGGAATAAATGTCACCATTCTTCAAAGAGTGGCCTAGTTTGGAAGGGACCTCAGACATCATCTACTCCAACCTCCCCTCCGCAGGCAGGGACACCTCTCAACCAGACTCAGCTGCTCAAGGCCTCATCCAACCTGGCCTTGAACAGCCCCAGGCAGGAGGCATCTGCAGCTTCCCTGGGCAGCCTGTCCCAGAGCCTCATCACCCTTGTAACAAAGAACTTCTTCATAAGATTCAGTCTAAACTTACTCTCCCTCAGCTTCACACCATTCCCCCTTATCATATTGCTAGACACCCTTGTGAAAAGTCCCTCTCCAGCCTTCCTGTAGGATCTCAACAACTATAGAAGAGTAGGTCTTTGGACCTCATAATAAGCCTGGCAGGTTGTAAACTGAGATCTATCCTGTTCAATGGCATTTCTTTGACAGCTTACCTACTCAGCACCTCAGACATGCTCACCCGAGCAGTTACACCCAGCTTGGGATCTAATCTCAAAATTTCTCCAAAAAAAAAAAAAAAAAAAAAGAAAGAAATCACAGCAGATCCAGAAAGGTTCTCCTCCCCCTCTACTCTGCCCTGAGGAGTCCTAACCTGGAATATTGCACCAGTTCTGGGATCCCCAGTTCAAGAGAGACAGGGATCTGCTGGAGAGAGTCCAACAGAGGGCTATGAGGATGCTGAAGGGACTGGAGCCCTGCCTGGGGAGGAGAGGCTGAGAGCCTTGGGGCTGCTTAGTCTGGAGAGGAGAAGACTGAGAGGGGATTTAATAAATGTTCATAAATGTCTGAAGGCTGAGGGTCAAGAGGGAGGGGACAGGCTCTGCTCACTTGCACCCTGGGATAGGACAAGGGGCAGTGGATGGAAACTCCAGCACAGGAGGTTCCACCTCAACATGAGGAGGAACTTCTTCACTGAGGGTCCCAGAGCACTGGAACAGGCTGCCCAGAGAGGTTGTGGAGTCTCCTTCTCTGGAGCTTTTCAAGCCCCATCTGGATGTGTTGCTGTGTGACCTGTGCTGGATTCTCCGGTCCTGCTCTGGCAGCGGGTTTGGACTTGGTGATCTCCAAAGGTCCCTTTCAACCTCTACCATCCTGTGAGCCTGTGATTATCACCAGCTTTCCTCCTCTTTCATTTTTGTTTACAGCTCCTGTGTGCTGAAAGAGGAAGAAACTCTTAGCTTTCAGTGCTGGTAAGTATTCAACGTTACCACAGAAAGCTTTTAACACCACATTGAGTATTTACCCTGTTCCATTACCCTGCTTTTGATGAAATTAATTAATCATTAAGCAGATGAGCACATTACCAGAATGTCTAAAGCTATCTACAATGAACGATCTCTTCCTAGATTGAAGTATTCTGGGATGTTCATAATACATTTTTCTTTTTTCACTCATTCATCATCTTATTAATGAAATATGCTCTCTTTCCAGCTCCAGTAATGGACATTTCTTTTAAAAGACAAGTGCAGAAAAGGCTTCCTTGGCTTTTTGTAAAGCAGGGTCTGTAACTACATGCTCAGAAGAACGGAAGGTCACAGTACAGATGTCACAGCAAAAGAGGTTTTTCACCACTGCCACAAAGGCTAACAAAGCAATCCAGATTTAGTACTGCTGGAGAGAAGGTACAAGAAAGGCCCAACATTTCCCAGGGGAAAAAAGAAAAGTTCTGATCAAAAACCCTGCTGGGGGAATTCAGTGCTGCTGCTGCAGCACAAGAAATATCCCAGCAAAGCCCCACAGAGGAACCCTCACACCTCTTGTAGTGAAGGAGAGACATTTTTCCTGCTGTCATGTGTTAAACACCACTGGATGCTTGCTAGACCACAGCTCTGTTTCAGCCCTTTGAAGCTGTTTTCCAGAGTTTGCTACTAATATTACAGCAATAATTTTACTAGCTTCAGTGAATGAACAAGATAAAATACCTCAATCTGTCAGCAAGTTTGCTGAGGACACCAAACTGTGAGGAGTGGCTGTGAGGAGGGTTGTGCTGCCAGTCAGCCAGACTGAGACAGGCTGAGAGCTGGGCAGGGAGAAATGGAATGGAATTGAACAAGGGCAAGGGGAGAGTCTTGAACCTGGGAAAGAACAACCCCAGGGAGCAGGAGAGGTTGGGGACCGAGCTGCTGGAAAGGGGAAAAGGCCCTGGGGGTCCTGGTGGATGGGAGGCTGACCATGAGCCAGCAATGTGCTCTGGTGGCCAAGAAGGCCAATGGCATCCTGGGGTGGGTTAGAAGGGCTGTGGTTAGGAGGTCAAGAGAGGTTCTCCTCCCTCTCTACTCTGCCCTGCTGAGGCCACATCTGGAGTACTGTGTCCAGTTCTGGGCCCCTCAGGTCAGAAAGGACCTCAAGGAAGTGCTTGAAAGAGTCCAGCACAGAGCCACAAAGATGATGGAGTGGAACATCTTCCTTATGAGGAGAGCCTGAGGGAGCTGAGGGCTCTGTAGCTTGGAGAGGAGGAGCCTGAGAGGTGACCTCATTGCTGGTGCTAAAGATGTGCAGGGGGAGTGCCCAGAGGCTGGAGCCAGGCTCTGCTGGGTGATGCCCAATGCCAGCACAAGGGGCAGTGGTGGAAGCTGAGGCATAGGAAGTTCCATGGAAACAGGAGGAAGAATTATTTCCCTGTGAGGGTGACAGAAGACTGGAAGAGGCTGCCCAGGGGGGTTGTGGAGTCTCCCTCTCTGGAGTTATTCAAGAGCTGCCTGGCTGTGTTCCTGTGTGATCTGCTCCAGGTGCTCCTGCTCTGGCAGGGGGGTTGGACTGGATGAGCTTTGGAGATCCCTTCCAGCCCCTAAGATTCTGTGATTCTGTGAATCTCCCTCCAAAAGCCCACAGGTACTTTATTGCTCAGTTTTAGAAAGGATTATGCCAGTGTGCTCTGCCAAAGGGTCCTGGAGCAGGATGGAGGGACAATGTTTCAGAAAGGGAAAGAGCCAAGAGGTGGGGATCCCACACACATGGATTGAGGCACATCAGAGCCCAAGTTTAAGCAAGTGTAGGGGTAGGACAACAAGTCAGACTCTGAGTTAGTATAGAGAAGGAGAGCCTGGCAGTCCAAACTGTGAGTTAGACTGAGTTGCCTCTAGCACAGTTCTGGGCCAGGCAAAAGATCTTCCCATCATTAACCGTGAGATCTGGATCAATTCCCAGATTTTACTTAAACCAGGAAGCAATATTTTAAGAAAAAGAGCTGAAAGACACTAACTTGATGGCCAAATCCAAACTCACTGTCATGAGAAAAGGAAATATTGGGAGATTTCCAGTCTAATATTCATACTGAAAACCAATTATCTGAGTATATCAAAAACAATCCCCAAGTCTATGCATACTCTTCATGATCTAGTTCACTTCTAAAATTCACTACACATCTAATGAACATAGAATACCTGGAGAGGAATAACAACAGGCACCAGGACAGGATAGAGGCTGCCCTGCTGGAAAGCAGCTCCATGGAGAAAGACCTTGGAGTGCTGGTGGACAGCAAGTTCTGCATGGGACAGCAATGTGCTCTTGTGGCCAAGAGAGACAATGGCATCCTGGGGTGCAGCAAGGAAAGTGTGGCCAGCAGGGCTAGGGAGGTTCTTCTCCCCCTCTGCTCTGCCCTGCTCAGACCACAGCTGCAATCCTGTGCCCAGTTCTGGGCTCTCCCCAGTTCAAGAAAGACACAGACCTGCTGGAGAGAGTCCAACAGAGAGCCAGGAGGATGCTTAGGGAACTTGAGCATCTCCCTGTGAAGAGAGCCTGAGAGCCCTGGGGCTGTTTAGTCTGGAGAAGAGAAGGCTGAGAGGGGATCTGATCAATGTCTCTCAAGAGCTGAGGGGTGGGTGTCAAGTGGAGAGGGCCAGGCTCTTTTGGGTGGTGCACAGGAATAAGCCAAGGAACAGTGGAAACTTGAAAAGAAATTTCAGATCAAGCTGAGGAGAAACTTCTTTACAATGAGGGTGACAGAGCCCTGGAACAGGCTGCCCGAGAGGTTGTGGAGTCTCCTTCCCTGGAGACTTTCCAACCCCACCTGGATGCATTCCTGTGCAGACTCCCCTGGGTGCTCCTGCTCTGGCAGGGGGGCTGGACCTGATGATCTCTGGAGGTCCCTTCCAAACTGTAATGCTCTGTGACTCTGTGATTCTGTGGTAATGTGTGTAGAATAAGTCCAGAATCATAGAATCATAGAATCAGTCAGGGTTGGAAGGCACCACAAGGATCATCCAGTTCCAACCCCCCTGCCATGGACAGGGACACCTCACACTACAGCAGGCTGGCCAGAGCCTCATCCAGCCTGGCTGCAAACACCTCCAGGGATGAGGCCTCAACCACCTCCCTGGACAACCCATTCCAGGCTCTCACCACTCTCATGGGGAAGAACTTCTTCCTCATGTCCAGTTTGAATCTCCCCACTTCCAGCTTTATTCCATTCCCCCCATCCTATCACTCCCTGACAGCCTAAAAAGTCCCTCCACAGCTTTCTGTAGCCCCCTTCAGATACTGGAAGGCCACAAGAAGGTCACCTCAGAGCCTTCTTTTCTCCACTCCTTCTTTTCTCGCTCACACTTCTTTGTCACTATAGCCACAGTTGATCTAATTGTAATCATGACAGCATACAATATTGCCTCCAAGCATGCTTCCAGGCTAAACATACGTCACAGAAAAGGATCTGTCCAGTGGTGAGCAAACCATCTGAGGATCTTGGGAGGGATATGAGCAGTGTGAACATTGGAGAAGTGCAAATTCCTCAAGGCATGACACGCTCTACACATTTCTCTTGCAGCTTGCTGGTGACTCTTTACTAAACAATGGCAGAACTGTTAAACAGAATAGGGCTCCAGAGTATCACAGGAATCACAGGATGGTAGGGGATGGAAGGGACCTCCTTTGCAATGGGTATTTATCTGCAATGACTGTGCAAATAAAACCAAACACAATTATAAAAAACAACCCTACAATAAAATGGAGACTTTTGAAGTGACTCCAGGAGGGCAGTTGGAGGATAGCCTCAAATGAGTTTCTTTGGTCTCCAGTCTGGAGAGATAAAGAATTGCATGAAAGAGCTGAAGGAGGAACTGAAAACCTCTATATTATTATACAACATCCTTAAGGGAAAACAATCACATGGAAGTAGTGCAAGATGACAGTCACAGGCTCACAGGATGTTAGGGGTTGGAAGGGACCTCTAGAGATCATTGAGTCCAACCCCCTGCCAGAGCAGGACCATAGAATCCAGTGCAGGCCTCACAAGAATGCATTCAGATAGGTCTGGAAAGTCTCCAGAGAAGCAGACTCCACAACCTCTCTGGGCAGCCTGTTCCAGTACTCTGTCACCCTTACATTAAAGAAGTTCCTTCTCATGTTGAGGTGCAACCTCCTGTGCTGGAGTTTCTATCCATTGTCCCTTGTCGTATCACAGGGTGCAAGTGAGCAGAGCCTGTCCCCTCCCTGTTGACCCCCAGCCTTCAGATATTGAGCTGTAGGCTCTGTGTGAGAGAAAATTTTTGGCTTGCATTTCCAGAAAGTACCTCAGTCTCCAGTGTGATCAAGGCACAGCTAATCAGTGGATGCTTTTCTTTGCATTGCCAAAATATGCACAATGGCATTTTCAGGCTCACTCCTCAAGCTGTGGATAAGACTGCTGCTAATTTAAATGAGAACCCCAAAGCCAACACTATTTGCTTTTCAGTTAAAACCCTAATTTCTTGACTCCACTTCAAGCTTTCACTCCTGCAATGCAGCAAGGCACACAGGAGTTAGAGAAGTCGCAGCAGCTTACACTGAAACATAAAACCAAGAGCAGGACATTACAGTAAATAAAGAAGTTCTGGGTCATAGGATCAAAGGCTCATAGGATGTTAGGGATTGGAAGAGACCTCTGGAGATGAATGAGTCGAACCCCCCTGGGTTCGAGCAGGACCATAGAATCCAGCACAGGTCACACAGGAATGCATCCAGACGGGTCTGGAAAGTCTCCAGAGAAGGAGATTCCACAACCTCTCTGGGCAGCCTGTTCCAGTGCTCTGTCACCCTCCCAGGGAAGAAGTTCCTCCTCATGTTGAGGTGGAACCTCCTGTGCTGGAGTTTCCATCCACTGCCCCTTGTCCTATCCCAAGGTGCAAGTGAGCAGAGCCTGTCCCCTCCCTCTTGACTCCCTTGCATGGATTCACTATACAAACGCCTGACCATGTTTTTTGAGACTGTTCTTTTCCTCTAAGTGTACAATACTACTTGGTCACTCATTTATTTCCATTTTCAGACGTAATGGGGCTAGAAACAGCCCTGCCTCCCTGGATGTTGACATTGGTGTCATGTTTCCCCAGCAGGGTGGTTACCAAACCCATCAAAGCATCAGGGCATGTGTAATTTAACCACTCTGCCTTCCTCAGCTGCTGCAAATGCTGCTTCAGAATGACTGAGGTCTTTGTTTATAGCTGGTTAGCAATAGGAATAAGGGTAAGAAAGAAACTACAGACTGGAGAGACAAGGATGAGTGCAGAGTCCTGCACCTGGGCAGGAAGAATAAACTGCAGCAGGACAGGCTGGGAGGGGATCTGCTGGAGAGCAGCCCCAAGGAGAAGGACCTGGGAGTGCTGGTGGACAACAAGTTCTGCATGGGACAGCAATGTGCCCTGGGGGCCAAGAAGGCCAATGGGGTCCTGGGGTGCATTAAGAGGAGTGTGTCCAGCAGATCCAGGGAGGTTCTCCTCCCCCTCTGCTCTGCCCTGGTGAGACCTCAGTTCTGGGCTCCGCAGCTTAGGAGGCACAGGGATCTGCTGGATGCTGAAGGGACTGGAGCACTGCCTGGTGAGGAGAGGTTGAGAGCCCTGGGGGTGTTTAGTCTGGAAAGGAGAAGAGTCAAAGGGGATCTAATAAATGTCTATGAATATCTGAGGACTGGGGGTCAAGAGGGAGGGGACAGCCTCTGCTCACTTGCACCCTGGGATAGGACAAGGGGCAGTGGAGAGAAACTCCAGCACAGAAGGTTCCACCAGCAAGGTAATGCAGAATTACACAGAAGCACAGAATGGTCCAGGCCAGAAGGGACCTCCAAAGCTCATCCAGTCCAAACTCCCTGCACTCATCAGGGACATTCCCAACTAGATCAGGCTGCCCAGGGCCTCCTCCAGCCTTACCTTCAAGATCTCCAGGGGAGGAGCCTCAACCACCTCCCTGGGAAACCTCTTCCAGTGTTCCACCACATTCATAGTGAAGAACTTGTTCCTCACATCCAATCTCAATCTGCTCTGCTCTAGTTTGAAGCCATTGTCCCTTGTCCTGTCCCTGCAGACCTTTGCAAACAGTCTCTCTGCAGCCTTCCTGTAGCCCCTTCAGGTACTGGCAGGCTGCTATTAGGTCTACCTGGAGCCTCCTCTTCTCCAGGCTGAACACCCCCAGCTCCCTCAGCCTGTCCTCATAGCAGAGCTGTTCCAACCCCCTGAGCATTTTCATGGCCCTCCTCTGGACCTTCTCCATCAGCTCCATGTCCTTCCTATACTGAGGGCTCCAGAGCTGCACACAGTGCTCCAGGTGAGGTCTCAGCAGAGCAGAGCAAAGTGGCAGAATCACCTCTCTGGCTCTGCTGGCAATGCTGCTTTGGATGCAGCCCAGGCTGTGATTTGCCTTCTGTGCTGCAAGCTCACCCTGCCTGCTCCTGTCCAGCTTCTCATCCATCAGCACCCCCAAGTCCTTTTCCTCAGGGCTGCTTTCTATCTCCTCCTCTCCCAGTCTGTATTGACAGTGAGGATTGTTCCAGCCCTGGTGCAAATATTTTAGGTAGAAACTGTGACCATGATCCACACTTCTGTAAGTCTCATAGAAGAATAATTCTGTAAATAAACTGTGAAATTTGTACAGAGAGAGTTTGCTTATCCTTTCAGAACTAAAGAGCAAAACTTAAGTCTGCATGAGAATTTGGCAGGAATTTTGAGGTTTCAAATTCTTCAGTTTGAAATGGAACAATTATAGAAGAACTCTAAGCAATAAAATGATTCTGGCTGAAATTAACCCTGCAAAAGACTTTTTCTCTCTTGTCTAATTAATATTTTATGGTGAACATGAAGCACAACCAGCAGGGTGAGGGAGGTGATTCTTCCCCTCTGCTCCACTCTGCTGAGACCCCACCTGGAGCTCTGTGTCCAGTTCTGGAGCTCCTGTTCCAAAAGGATCTGGAGGTGCTAGAGGGTGTCCAGAGAAGGGCCATGAGGGTGAGCAGAGGGCTGGAGCTGCTCTGCTATGGAAACAGACTGAGAGAGTTGGGGCTGTTCAGTCTGGAGAAGAGAAGGCTCCCAGGAGACCTTCTTGTGGCCTTGCAGTATCTGAAGGGGGCCACAAGAAAGCTGGGGAGGGACTTTTGAGGGTGTCAGGGAGTGATAGGACTGGGGGGAATGGAGCAAAACTAGAAGTAGGGAGATTCAGATTGGATGTTAGGAAGAAGTTATTTAGCATGAGGGTGGTGAGACACTGGAACAGGTTGCCCAGGGAGGCAACCCAGGATCAAGGCTGCAAAATCATGAGAGTAACCTCACTGACTGTGAAAGGTTCCCCTAATTGAAGCTGTGTGAAAATTCCTGCGTCATGAAGGTCACCCTTCCAGAAAAGGAGAGCAGTGCAAGAAGCATCTGCACTAATATTTTCTTTTTTGTTGTTGTTGTTTTAAGATAAAAATAGAAATAAAATGCATTTATGGTTACTGATGGTACTTATATTTGAAAAGGCAATTTTAGCAGCACATGGAAGAAAAATGGTGGAAATTGGAACTAATTGTCCCATAATGAGTGATACTTTTTCCTCCTGTTGAGAACGATGTGCCCTCATTCAATAGCTTTCCACACACAGCAGGAGGGAAAATTATCAATCAATTACATGACAATAAATTCCTAACTGGGAACATTTTTTCTACTTACAAGAAGAAAGAAAAAAGAAGATCCTAATTGGGGATTAATAATCATGCATTCCCTACAGTGTTTTGGAAAAGCAACTTTTAAAAGATGCCCTTATACATATCTGAGACGATTTCAACATCTGATCCACTGTAAACTGAGGCAGTTCAAAAGCTATTAGCACAAGCACTGCTTTCTGAGGACTGCCCTGCAATTATTGCTGAAGATAAATAATTTAGCATGGAGCCCATTCACAACCATCATACAATCATAGAATTGTCAGGGTTGGAAGAGACCTCAAGACTCATCCAGTTCCAACTCCCCTGCCATGGGCAGGGACACCTCACACTACAGCAGGTTGCTCACAGCCACATCCAGCCTGGCTGCAAAAACCTCCAGGGATGAGGCTTCCACCACCTCCCTGGGCAACCTGTGCCAGTGTCTCACCACCCTCATGGGGAAGAACTTCTTCCTAACATTCAGCCTGAATCTCCCCACTTCCAGCTTTATTCCCTTCCCCCCCAGTCCTATCACTTCCTGATATCCTAAAACGTCCCTCCCCAGCTTTCCTGTAGCCCCCTTCAGATCCTGAAAGTCCACAAGAAGGTCTCCTGGGAGCCTTCTCTTCTCCAGACTGAACAGCCCCAACTCTCTAAGTCTGTCTCCAGAACAGAGCAGCTCCAGCCCTCTGCTCATCCTCCTGGCCCTTCTCTGGACACCTTCCAGCACCTCCAGATCCTTCTTGTAACAGAGGCTCCAGAACTGGATGCAGTACTCCAGGTGTGGTCTCAGCAGAGTGGAGCAGAGGGGGAGAATCCCCTCCCTTTCCCTGCTGGCCACACTTCTCTTGCTGCAGCCCAGGCTCTGGTTGGCTCTCTGGGCTGCAAGTGCTCACTGCTGGCTCCTGTTGAGCTTCTCATCCCCCAGCACCCCCAAGGCCTTTTCTTCAGAGCTGCTCTCCAGCCAGTCCCTGCCCTGCCTGGATTTGTGCTTAGGATTGCTCCGACCTGCAGGACCTTGCACTTGGTCTTGTTGAAGCACATGAGGTTGTCATGGGCCCAGCTCTGCAGCCTGTCCAGCTCCCTCTGGATGGATCCCTTCCCTCCAGCCTGTCAGCTGCACCACGCAGCTTGGTGTAGGCAGTAAACCTGCTGATGCTGCCTCAATGCCACTGTCCATGTTGCCAACAAAGATGTTGACCAAGACTGGTCCCAGCACTGACACAACAGCCTTGTATCCAACTCAGACATGAGACATAGTAGAGAAAACACCTTTAAAATAAAGATGAGGAAGTCACAAAAGGAAAAAAGAAAACTACTTGGATATTTTTTTCTTTAAATAAATTTAAGGACTGGATTGGAATTCAGGCATTTTTGTAAATGCAAAACTTTCTTCTTTTTTTTTTTTTTGTGTGCATACAGAAATGCTTTGTGTTATTATGTTCCTCTTCTCTAGACCAGACAAACCTCACACAACCAGGCTCACAGGATGTTAGGGGTTGAAAGGGACCTCTGGAGCTCATCCAGTCCAACCCCACTGTCAGAGCAGGACTATAGAATCCATCACAGGTCACACAGGAACACATCCAGATGGGTTTGGAAAATCTCCAGAGAAGGAGACTCCACAACCTCTCTGGGCAGCCTGTTCCAGTGCTCTGTGACACAGTTTTGAAGTTCTTTGGATACATAATAGATCTCAGCCTCAGGTTATCTTCACTGCATGAGTTCTCCCATCACTAAGTATTGCATACAACAATGTTGCTGCTTCCATTCATTTGTGCTTCAGTGCAAGGGAAAAGTCATTGCTCTTTAGCCTTTGTGGAGAAAAAAACCAAACAGCTTTCATGCCCACTTTCAGGAGAGGACACAAACATCTCCTGGAAGGATGTGGTGGGGACTGGAGGAGCAGGATTTATGAGTCAGTCCTGTTCTTAGCATACCCTGCTGATTAGGCAGCTTCTCCCTCAGCATGCTGGCTGCTGACTAACCCATTTTGAGGTGCTCACATCTGTGATGGTTTAAAACTGTCTGCTTAATTTTTCTTCTCAAAGTTCAAGCAGAGAAAGCTAAAGAATGTAAATAAGTCACTATTGGGTGTAAGAAAGCAAAATAATGATTGTTCTAAACACTTCCACTGGAGAGAGAGAAATGTTTAAGAACCACTACTAAAAACAGAGTTGGGGCAGTCAGAGTCTGAGCTCTTGGCTTACTTGCTGGGCTTCTGGCTGCTGCTTCTTCTTCTTTTCTGGCTGAAGATAACACACTGACCTTGGTAAGCTAAGTCTAACAGCCTCTCTGCTTCTTAACTCTCTGCCTTCTGCCAGGGAGGTCTGGGGGGGAGGCCCCTTGGGAAGGTCCCTTCAGGGGAAGCAAAGGGAGCTTGGTTGTACTTTTCTGTTGATTGTGCCTATTTGTAACTGTTGTGAATTGTGTGTATTTGTACACATTCATCACATTTCCTCATAGATTGTAGATTTGCTTGTAAATACAGCTTGCATTTGCTTCCAGACTGAGCTAGCCTGGTCATTGTGGTGTGGGAGGGGGATTTCAGCTCTCACACTGTTACAATATCTTCCAGATGCTATATGGGAAGCTTGGTCTGAAGCTATGATACAGCTCAAGGTTGTAGATAAGTAAGGATTAGTTATATGCGCACAGCATTAGGGATCCTCTAATCAAATCTGCAGCCTGGAGTTGCTCTGCTTGTATAAATAGCGTGACAGAAGCAGGCTGGTGTCTCTGCCTACTGGCATCACCCTTCTGGGTCCTGAATATTCCCCACTTTCACCTGGAAGTTGCAGAATCATAGAATCAACCAGGTTGGAAAAGACCTCAGAGACCATCAAGTCCAACCTATCACCTAACACCACCTGACAACTAAACCATAGTTCCAAGTGCCACATCCAATCCTTTTATGAACACCTCCAGGGATGGTGACTCCACCACCTCCCTGGGCAGCACATTCCAATGGGCAATCTCTCTGTCTGTGAAGACTTTCTTCCTAACATCCAGCCTGAACCTCCCCTGGTGCAGCCTGAGACTGTGTCCTCTTGTTCTGCTGCTGGTTGCCTGGGAGAAGAGCCCAACCCCCACCTGGCTACAACCTCCCTTCAGGTAGTTGTAGACAGCAATGAGGTCTGCCCTGAGCCTCCTCTTCTCCAAGCTAAACACCCCCAGCTCCCTCAGCCTCTCCTCACAGGGCTGTGCTCCAGACCTCTCTCCAGCCTTGCTGCCCATCTCTGGACAAGTTCAAGCATGTCAATGTCCTTCTTAAATAGAGGAGCCCAGGAGGTTCAGCACAGCTTTGAAAGAAACTTAGTGCATGGAGGCCAGGTTGGATGCCTGAGCTGAATTCTGAAAGCAATCCTCCTGAGTGCCTCATTTCAGGTGGCAGGTGGAGCTCCAGAGCATCATGCCTTGTATAGACTGAGGGATGGATCCACCGTACATTTGGGCAACAGTTTGCAGCAGCATTCTGACTGAGGCAGTGATTGATAGACCATTCTGCCTCATTAGCCACTCACTGCTGCAGGAGGGCAACTAAGGTTAGTGCTAGTGCCAAAACAACCTGGGGAGATAGAAATCCTACTTAATAGGCATGGCTGATTTATTGCTGTTGCTGGCTTGCCCAATTTTGTTCTGAGCACTACTTCTTTCTGCCCAGCACAGTGCTCTTTGTGTCTTCAGAGGAAAAAATGCAGTTCATCAAAAGCCTCTAAGAAGTATAAGTCAGTTTCACAAGTTGGTGGATGGAAACTTGAGTAAAATTTTATTTATACTACTGGTAATTAAACTGCACTGCCCTGAATCCCTTCCTGCTTACAGTTTGTTCATAGGGGAGGATGAGCAGAGGGCTGGAGCTGCTCTGCTCTGGAGACAGACTGAGAGAGTTGGGGCTGTTCAGTCTGGAGAAAAGAAGGCTCCCAGGAGACCTTCTTGTGGCCTTCCAGGATCTGAAGGGGGCTACAAGAAAGCTGGGGAGGGACTTTTTAGGATCTCAGGGAGTGACAGGACTGGGGGGAATGGAATAAAGCTGGAAGTGGGGAGATTCAGTCTGGACATGAGGAAGAAGTTCTTCCCCAGGAGGGTGGTGAGACACTGGAATGGGTTGCCCAGGGAGGTAGTGGAAGCCTCATCCCTGGAGGTTTTTGCAGCCAGGCTGGATGTGGCTGTGAGCAACCTGCTGTGGTGTGAGGTGTCCCTGCCCATGGCAGGGGCATTGGAACTGGATGATCCTTGAGGTCCCTTCTGACCCTGACAATTCTATGATTCTCTGATTAACCCAACGCAGTTAGATCTCCAGCAGGTAACCAGCTTCATGCACACTGTCACACACCTTAAGTTTTGCTGTAGATTTAGCTGATGGAGCTAATTGCCCAAGTGGGACATGAGAAGAAGGGCTGCACACACACTAGGTGCTACACAGTCGACATTCACACAGAGAACAGTTTTAAAGGAGCAAAGGAACACGAGAGGAACTGAGAGTTCTGCTTTCTATAGACATCTTATTGATATACTCACAAAAAACCTGCTCTCTTTCAGATTTTGTTGTCTAGTCGAGTGCTTCAAAGTGGTAATGCTGGGGTTTGTTTGTTTGTTTTCTTCTTCCCCCCTCCTCTAATTTCTCTGTCCTGAAGCTCTATGTACAGCTATTGGAGAGGGTGCAATGGAAGACTACAAAGATGATCAGGGAAGTGGAGCATCTCTCTAAAAGGATGAGAGATCTGAGTCTGTGCAGCCTGGAGAAGACTGAGAGAGGATCTTATAAACACCCAATGGGTTAAGAGGATGGGGCCAGACTCTTTTCGGTGCTACACAGTGACAGGACAGGGAGCAAGGAGCACAAACTGGAACACAGAAGTTCCATCTGAGCATAGGGGAAAGCCTCGTTCCTGTGAGGGTGCTGGAGCACTGGAACAGGCTGCCCAGAGGGGTTGTGGAGTCTCCTCTGAGATGCTCAAAACCCACCTGGACACAGTATTGTGCAACCTGCTCTAGCAGGGGAATTGGGGTAGATGATTTTTAGGATATCAGGTAGTGACTTTTTAGGATCTCAGGTAGTGATAGGACTGGGGGAATGGAATAAAGCTGGAAGTGGGGAGATTCAGGCTGGATGTGAGGAAGAAGTTCTTCGCCATGAGGGTGGTGAAAGCCTGGAATGGGTTGTCCAGGGAGGTGGTTGAGGCTCCATGCCTGCAGGTGTTTAAGGCCAGGCTGGATGAGGCTCTGGCCAGCCTGCTGTAGTGTGAGGTGTCCCTGTCCATGGCAGGGAGGTTGGAACTGGATGAACCTTGTGGTCCCTTCCAACCCTGAGTCTATGATTCTATGATTTCCAGAAGTCCCTTCCAACCCCTACCCCATTCCAACCCCTACCCCATTCCAACCCCTACCATTCTGTAATTCTCTGACTGGCATCAAATGATAATGCCAACACTGTTTGCTAGAGCTTACCCTTCTACACTGAATGTAACACCAATTATCAAAGAAATTCTTGGGGCTTTTTTCCCCCCCCAAAACTGTAGCCAAGAGCTTTCCAGAGATTATAGCTACATAAGAAAAATGGAGCACAAAAGGCTTCAACATGACTGATAAAATGGTTTGCTTTCTCTTTAGAAGAGAGTCATAAATAAGTTAGCATTCCAAAATTCTGTGAAAAGGATAGAAAAGACATTGGAGAGGAAGCACATGGATGCATTGTTCTGCAGCATGGGCATTTGATGAGCTCCAGAAATCTCTTTGGAAGAGAAAAGATGTATTATACTGAGTGAAAAGAAGAAATCTTCAGCATCAGGCTGTTATCTAGTTGCTAAGAGCTGGTTCTTGATGAAAACAGAATAGAATGGATAGTCTAAGCACTGTCAGGCAAAAGCAGAAAATTGGACTTAGAGCACAAGGGACATTCACAATGGAATAAAAGTGGATGCAGTAAAATGTTAAGAATGTGACAAAAAAAATATGAAGAGAGGAAAGTCAAAGTTTTGCCTTCACTTCAACAAAGGCCTTGGAGAAATAAGAAGAGGGAATTAGCCCTGCTGGAATGTACATTAGCAAAGAGAAAGAGGAAGATGAAAAGAAGAGTACCACTTCAAGGTCATTTTAAACTAAGCAGCAACTACTAAACCTTTAATTACAAGCCTGTAATTCTTGTTTGTTTATTACTAATTGCTAGTAGGAAAAAAAGCAACAACAAAACAAAAACCACAAGCCAGAGATAAAAGCCTGAAACAACATAGCTTTTAATTTTGTTCTGTTCATGGGTTTCCTGCCAAAAACCAAATAGGATAATTTAAAATTGCTTAAACCAAGACAAAAAAGACTTTTACTGTAAATGGAAAATGTGTATTTTCACACACACACACAGAGACATAAAGCAGCACTTTTTTGCTTGGCTTCTGCCCTTCACAAAACCAAGTTTTAAGCTCTTTGAGCACCTAAAGAATAAAAAGCCAAGGCATCTCTCTGTAAGTTTTGAACCTTCCTTTTCTCACAGACATGCAATCCAGCTTTCCTTGGATCACAGCATCACAGAATGGCAGGGACTGGAAGGGACCTCTAGAGAGCAGTGAGTCCAACCTCCCTGACAGAGCCTTGAATGACAGCATCACAGAATGGCAGGGACTGGAAGGGACCGCTAGAGAGCAGTGAGTCCAACCTCCCTGACAGAGCCCTGAATCACAGCATCACAGAGTGGCAGGGACTGGAAGGGACATCTAGAGAGCAGTGAGTCCAACCTCCCTGACAGAGCCCTGAATCACAGCATCACAGAGTGGCAGGGACTGGAAGGGACCTCCAGAAAATATTGAGTCCAACCTCCCTGCCAGAGCCTTGAATCACAGCATCACAGAATGGCAGGGACCAGAAGGGACATCTAGAGAGCAGTGAGTCCAACCTCCCTGCCAGAGCCTTGAATCACAGCATCACAGAATGGCAGGGACTGGAAGGGACATCTAGAGAGCAGTGAGTCCAACCTCCCTGCCAGAGCCTTGAATCACAGCATCATAAAATGGCAGGGACTGGAAGGGACCTCCAGAAAGCATTGAGCCCAACCTCCCTGCCAGAGCCTTGAATCACAGCATCACAGAGTGGCAGGGACTGGAAGGGACCTCTAGAGAGCAGTGAGTCCAACCTCCCTGCCAGAGCCCTGAATGACAGCATCACAGAATGGCAGGGACTGGAAGGGACATCTAGAGAGCAGTGAGTCCAGCCTCTCTGACAGAGCCTTGAACCTTCAATCACAGTATCACAGAATGGCAGGGACTGGAAGGGACATCTAGAGAGCAGTGAGTCCAACCTCCCTGCCAGAGCCTTGAATCACAGCATCATAAAATGGCAGGGACTGGAAGGGACCTCCAGAAAGCATTGAGCCCAACCTCCCTGACAGAGCCTTGAATCACAGCATCACAGAATGGCAGGGACCAGAAGGGACCTCTAGAGAGCAGTGAGTCCAACCTCCCTGCCAGAGCCTTGAATCACAGCATCACAGAATGGCAGGGACCAGAAGGGACCTCTAGAAAGCATTGAGCCCAACCTCCCTGCCAGAGCAGGATCACCTAGGGCAGGCTACTCAGGAACACATCCAGGTGGGGTTTGAAAGTATCCAGAGAAGAAGACTCCACAATCTCTCTGGGCAGCCTGCTCCAGAAGAGTTTAACAAGCAGCCTGGAGGGGAGGGGGCTCCAGGGAGACCTTATAGCTGCATTTCACTGTCTGAAGGGGACCTACAGGAAGGCTGGGGAAGGGCTGTTCAGAAGAGCTTGTAGCAACAGGATGAGGGGCAGTGGCTTTAAATTGGAACAGGGCAGATTTAAGTTAGACATAAGGAAGAAGTTCTTTACAATGAGAGTGGTAAAATAGCAGAACAGGCTGCCCAGGGCTGTGATTGAGACCCCATCTCTAGAGACATTCAAGATCAGGCTGGATGTGGGCAGCCTGACCTAGATGGAGGTGTCCCTGCTGACTGCAGGGGGGGCTGGACAAGATGACCTTCGAGGATCTCTTCCAACCCAATGCAATCTGTGACTCTGTGAATCTAAGAATCTTGGAGGCAGGCTGAGAAGTCCTCCTCAAAAGCCTCTTTCTGTGGCATCCTTGTTTCAGCCATTATCAGCTGTCACAACAGGACAGAGAAGCAACATTTATGGCAACAAATGATATTTGTTTTCAATCCCCAAGCACAAGCAGAAGCACTAACTGGAGTTTTCAGCACCTTTCCAACCATTTGAAAACAATAATTGCCAGGTCTGTTAAAGATTGTGGCTTTCTAAACCAATACTTTGCAAATGCAAATTGTAGTCACAGCTGCAAAGGAAATCTACTGCCAAAAGACACCATGGGGAGAGAAGAAAAATATAGTGGCAGCTGGCTGCCTCCAAAGAGGGAGAGTCATCTGTCTGAAATGCTGCCAGCTCTTGTAGAAGAAATGGTAAAGAGCAAAGAACTGCAATACCAGTCAGGTACTGGTTGACAGGGGATATTACTAATGGGAGCAAACTGGAGTCTGTAACTTCAGGAGAAGAAGCAAAGGATTGTGAGGGCTGAAGCATTGCTATGCCTTTGCCTGCACACAAGGGCAAAACTGTGTTGTGTCGAGATGGATTTTTTTTTTCTTTTTGTTAGTTAGGATCCAATAAGTATTCTTTACCTCACTTGTTCAAATATTTCTTAGAAGTCATTGTGTTTGCAGATTCCTGACTAAAGCTTGGAGATTGCTTCACTTCGGAGGGAACTCACTTAAGACTATGACAGAAAAACACTGAAGTTACCACCTCAAACTCTGAAAAGATGCTCCTGAAGCCTTTATATGTCTAGTGAGGTTCTTCTGCCCCTCTATTCTGCTCTAGTGAGACCACAGCTGCAATCCTGTGTCCAGTTTGGGGCTCCTCAGGTCAAGAGAGACAGAGACCTGCTGGAGAGAGTCCAAGGGAGAGCCAGGAGGATGCTTAGGGGACTTGAGCATCTCCCCTGTGAAGAGAGCCTGAGAGCCCTGGGGCTGTTTAGTCTGGAGAAGAGAAGGCTGAGAGGGGATCTGATCAATGTCTCTCAAGAGCTGAGGGGTGGGTGTCAAGTGGAGGGGGCCAGGCTCTTTTGGGTGGTGCACAGTGATAAGCCAAGGAACAATGGAGACAAACTTGAACAGAGA
Organism: Indicator indicator; assembly: GCF_027791375.1. Classification (NCBI taxonomy): domain Eukaryota; kingdom Metazoa; phylum Chordata; class Aves; order Piciformes; family Indicatoridae; genus Indicator; species Indicator indicator. The sequence goes on from NC_072012.1 coordinate 2,062,898, forward strand.
AGGTTTCAGCTCGACATGAGGAGAAACTTCTTTAAAGTGAGTGTGACAGAGCCCTGGAACAGGCTGCCCAGAGAGGTTGTGGAGTCTCCCTCTCTGGAGACTTTCCAAACCCCACCTGGATGCATTCCTGTGCAGACCCTGCTCTGAAGGTCCCTTCCAACCCAAAACTGGACACAGGATTGCAGCTGTGGTCTGAGCAGGGCAGAGTAGAGAGGTAGAAGAACTTCCCTAGCCCTGCTGGCCACACTTTTCTTGCTGCACCCCAGGATGCCACTGGCTCTCTTGGCCCCCAGGGCACATTGCTGTCCCATGCAGAACTTGCTGCCCACCAGCACTCCAAAGTCTTTCTCCATGGAGCTGCTTTCCAGCAGGGCAGCCTCTAACCTGTCCTGGTGCCTGTTGAAGTACACATGGCAGCCTAAAAGGCACAGTACACACAGTAAACACAGCATTAGAGGTTGGAAGCCTAAAAGGGCTTCATTTACACCTGACATCTAGATGTGTAGGCTCAGTGGATGTTGCAATGGCATTCAGCTTGGATAATCAGAGCCAGCACCCTGTGGTGCACTGCAGCAGCACAGACAGGGGCAGGAACTGTATAAAGATTAGGAAATGACATTGGAGCATTGAATGCTTATGAGTGTACCTGATAAAAATGGGAGTACCAGGTACTGTAGGAAAACTAAGTGCTGACTCTTTTTTTTTTTTTTTTTTACAGACTTGTAAAAACAGATATTTACATTTAGTTGGCAATGTTGTGCCTTGGAGTTTGGATGAAGAGCTGATGGAGCAGGTCCAGAGGAAGGCTATGAAAATGATCACGGGTTTGGAAAACCTCTGGGGGTGTTCAGCTTGGAGAAGGCTCCAGGGAGACCTGACAGCAATCTAATAACACAACTTTTGACACACATTTGGCATTTCCAGATCTCCATAGTGTGGTTCATACAGAGTTTGCAGTCCTGGAGCAATACTGAAGAATGCATCCAGGTCTGGAGCCCTCAATACAGGAAGGACATGGAGCTGATGGAGCAGGTCCAGAGGAGGGCCATGAGAATGCTCAGGGGGTTGGAGCAGCTCTGCTATGAGGACAGGCTGAGGGAGCTGGGGGTGTTCAGCCTGGAGAAGAGGAGGCTCTGGGGAGACCTAAGAGCAGCCTGCCAGGACCTGAAGGGGGCTACAGGAAGGCTGCAGAGAGACTGTTTGCAAAGGCCTGCAGGGACAGGACGAGGGACAATGGCTTCAAACTAGAGCAGAGCAGATTGAGATTGGATGTGAGGAACAAGTTCTTTCCTATGAGGGTGGAACAGGTTGCCCAGGGAGGTGGCTGGGGCCCCATCCCTGGAGATACTCAAGGTGAGGCTCAACAGGGCTCTGGGCAACCTGATCTAGTTGGGGATGTCCCTGCTGACTGCAGAGGGAGTTGGACTGGATGCCCTTTGGAGGTCCCTTCCAACCCAAACCATTCTATGACTCTATACACTCTCCTTGTCATCACCTGAAATCCCAGCTCAACCTCCATGAATGTTTGTTTATTTCTATCCAAACTCCTTGTCCCCTTTTTTGAAGGCTAAGTTTCTTCTGCCTATTTGGTGCTTCAGCTCCTGGCTGCTGTTTGCCTCTCCTTCTCCTTCTCCTGGTGTGTGACTCATGCTGCCCCACCAAGCGCATTTCTCTGCTTCATTAACCATCCTCAGGCTCTTCAAATCCCTCCTCCAGACCTTCTCTCTCCTGTTCTGTCTCCTCCCCCTCTCTCTTACCTTGGTCTTTGGGCAGAATTAGGGAGAGATTTGCACAAGCAGAAAGGGAAATTTAGACACTTAGCTGTGCCTTTGCAAAATCTCCTCCTACACCTTCATCAGTCTCTTGCTATGCAGCAAACTCCTTTTTTACTTTTACCTCCCCTTCCTCCCTGTCACGGTTGGAAGGGGGAACTTCAGCCTAGTCCCTGACTGCAAAGGCTGAAAGTAAAATACAAAATTACCATTGGATACTAAAGGGAAACAATGCTAAGGTCTATAGAATTCATTGGATTGCTAATGGGATACAGAGCAGAGGCAGAAACAGTTCTTGCTCTCCTGTCACATCTGCTTGCAACTTCCCTCTCTCTCTCTCTTCCATGGCCTTGCCAGGGGATCTCTGTTGTGACTACTGTGTGAGGCAACAGGAAGGAGGGAGGGAGTGGGGGAGGAGGTGAACAGTCCCCTTCACCCAGCAGGGTGGGTGTGAGGAGTTTCTGTGCTGTTTATAAATTGTAAACATCTCTCTATTGTACATCTATTGTATATTTGGTCCAGATTCATTGCATTCCATATTTCCAGATTGAAGTTTGCTTGTAAACAGAGCTTCATTTGCTTCCAGCCCAAGCTGAGCTAAGTCTGGCCATTTATTTTTTTGGGGGGATAGTTTCTCTGAATTAGCTGGGGGGTAATTTCACCCCACCACAGGGAGTAAACATTAGATGTTGTTTCTAGAGCCTCCTGGTCCATTTTTCATCTGCAAATATGCTCATCACATTCCCTGCTCAGAAATACCACTAAAGCACATGAAGTGAAAGGATGACATTGATTTCAATAGAGCCAATCTCATCAACCATCCCTTCCTTCATCTCCTCTCCTTATCAGCTTTTGCTTATCTAACTGAGGCCATAGCTCTGCCCACAGACCTATGCAGTGCAGGCAGGATGGAAAAACTTAACTATGCCATTATCTGAATAGAAGCAGCTTTTGTCAGCCTGCCCTACCCAATTTTGCAGAATCACAGAAACATTCAGGTTGGGAAAGACTCTCAGGATCACCAAGGCCAAGCCAGAACCCTACTCTACAAGGCTCACCCTTAAACCATAGCCCCAAGCACCACATCCAAACCACCTTGAAACACAGCCAGGCTTGGGGACTCCACAACCTCCCTGGGCAGCACATTCCAATGCCTGAAAAAGTGTTTCCTACTGTCCAGTCTAAACCTACCCAGTCATTGATTGAGGCCATTCCCTCTTGTTCTGTCACTAATTCCCTGTCAGAAGAGACCAGCAGCAGCCTCTCCACAAGCTCCTTTCAGGTAGTTGTAGACAGCAATAAGGTCTCCCCTCAGCCTCCTCTGCTCCACACTACCCATCCCCAGCTCCTTCAGTCTCTCTTCATCAGATTTCTTCTCCAGGCCCTTCCCAGCTTCCTTGCCCTCCTCTGCCCTGGCTCCAGCACCTCCACATCTCTCTTGGATTGAGGTGCCCCAAACTGGACACAACACTGGAGGTGTGGCCTCAAGTGGTCTCCCCTCAGCCTCCTTTAACCACCCCCAGCTCCTTCAGTTGCTCTTCATCAGATTTCTTCTCCAGGCCCTTCCCAGCTTCCTTGCCCTCCTCTGCCCTGGCTCCAGCACCTCCACACCTCTCTTGGATTGAGGTGCTCCAAACTGGACACAACACTGGAGGTGTGGCCTCAAGTGGTCTCCCCTCAGCCTCCTTTAACCACCCCCAGCTCCTTCAGTGGCTCTTCATCAGATTTATTCTCCAGGTCATTCCCCAGCTCCCTTGCCCTCCTCTGCACTGGCTCCAGCACCTCCACATCTCTCTTGCAGACAGCATCAGCAAACCTGCCTCCTGTTCATCACTTGTTCTGCCCACACATGTGGGAATGGCTCAGTTACAGAAGACAAGACTTCAGACAGCCTTTACTTTTAGAAAAGTAAAATAAGATAAAATAGAATTGCAGGCAGGCATAACTCCAACTGCTCAGCACATCAGCAGCTGCTCGTTCTAGCACAGCTGAAGGGAATAACAACCAATTCTTTTCAGGTCTGTTTCAAAAGTTGCAACTGTTTTAGGAGTGATGGAAAGGTTAATTTAGCACGGCTGTCTCGTTAGGAAACAGGGACTTGTGTAAGGAAATTCATTATAATAGCACAGAAATAAAGGACTGGGTTGTTAGCAAACCTGTTCATCTCATTGCCTGCTGCAGCCTAACAACACTGTGCAAAGTTTAATTGGCTGTATTTGGAGCCTGCCATTTCCACTTGTAAGGGGAAAGAAGGTAAAGGCAGATTGTACCTTGGTGTCCTATCAGCAACAATTTTTAACTCTTGTTAATATAAACCTCTGTTAACTCTTTTGGGTTTATATTTTACCAAGTCTCTTTGATTGCATCCTTGGAAAGTCTTGTTCCTTTGTGCACTCATCAAACTATCAGTACTAAAGGGCTGAGGAATAATTTCCCCTGTGACACCCCAACAAGCTGGTTCAGGATTTCTTGCATCTCTCTTGGAAGCAATCTAATTCTAAATACTGCCAGAAATTATCTACTATATGAGATGGGTCCTAACCTGTATGAAACTGGATGGAATATAGGTTTAATCTAGCAGAGTAAATCTTTGTATTTCCATACAGAGTCATAACCATGGAATAGCTCTTGGCAACAGTCCAAGATTTCTGCTACATTCCTGCTGCATACTTTATACACAAAGTGTGAATCATGGTTAGGCCTTGTAAATATAGGAAAGCAACAGTCATGCCAGTCATCTTTATTTAATTACTCTAAAGCAGCTATCATGTTCAAAAACCTGAGAAGTTAAACACCCAGGTCAGTTCTGATGCCAGCACAACTTCTTCCATCCTACAGGAATCTATTTCCTAATGCTTTGGAGTCATTTGAATGGTCATCACCCAGTGTCTAGTAAATTCCAGGCTAAGCACAGGAGGTTTTTGCTCTGTTATTGCCTTTGGAGTCATTGGAATGGTCACCACCCAGTGTCTGGTAAATTCCAGGCTAGGCACATGAGGTTTTTGCTCTGTTCCTGCCCATCATCCCTTTGGAACACTGGAACAGGCTGCCCAGGGAGGGGTTGTGGAGTCTCCCTCTCTGGGGATATTCAAGAGCTGCCTGGCTGTGTTCCTGTGTGATCTGCTCTAAGCGATCCTGCTCTAGCAGGGGGGGTTGGACTGGGTGAGCTTTCCAGGTCCCTTCTGCCCCTCAATATTCTGTGAGTCTGTGACAGAGCTGAAAGACTTTACCACCTTCAGAAACTTGACAACCATTGGGTTTTCCCCTTGAAATGGGAAAACAAAATAAAAGACTTAAAGATACTGAGAATAAGAACAAAAGAGTTCATATGCATTTGAAAAGTCTGCCTTTGGTGATGCAGTTCTGACATTTCTATTTATTTTTTTAACCCCAAGATATTTTAAAAAGCATAAATAATTTCTATTTAGTAGGGTTGTGCTTTTATGCTACTAGCTATTCCATTATTTCAGTTCAATTAACATATAATCAGAACAGTTTTCACAAGAGAATTTGTTGAGTTTTTGGGGTTTTTTTTCCCTTTTTGAGAAGTCAGACAAAATATTTGCACTGCAAAACTTAAGCAGAGATTAGCAATGGGCTGTGGTATTTGATTTTCCACTTCTAATTAAAGTCATTCATTTGTAGAGAGTTTAGAATTTGTACATCCCTTGAGAGTTCCAAGTTCATAGAAGACTTCCAACTTTACAAAAACTGTCAGGGGATTTCCACCTTCTAACCAAACATGGATTTCCAGAAAAAAAAAAAAAAAAAGTAGATAAGAATGTCACAGTTATTAGTAATGTATTAATAAAGGTGTTCAATCCTAGAATTTATTTATGTCAGCACATCCTGCTTACACAAAATGGGAAATCACAGAAACATAAAGGTAGGAAAAGCCCCTCAGGGTCACCAAGTCCAACCCAGAACCCTACTCTACAAGGCTCACCCCTAAACCATAGCCCCAAGCACCACAGACAAACCACCTTGAAACACATCCAGGCTTGGGGACTCCACCACCTCCCTGGGCAGCACATTCCAATCCCTGACCACTCTTGCCCTAAAAAAATGTTTCCTACTGTCCAGTCTAAACCTATCCAGTCACAGCTTGAGGCCATTCCCTCTTGTTCTGTCACTAATTCCCTGTGAGAAGAGACCAGCAGCAGCCTCTCCACAAGCTCCTTTCAGGCAGTTGTAGACAGCAATGAGGTCTCCCCTTAGCCTCCTCTGTTTCACACTAACCATCCCCAGCTCCTTCAGTCTCTCTTCATCAGATTTCTTCTCCAGGCCCTTCCCAGCTTCCTTGCCCTCCTCTGCCCTGACTCCAGCACCTCCACATCTCTCTTGGATTGAGGTGCCCCAAACTGGACACAACACTGGAGGTGTGGCCTCCCCAGAGCTGAGTCCCAGGGCACAATCCCCTCCCTGCTCCTGCTGGACACAGCATTGCTGATCCCTGCCAGGAAGCCTTTGGCTTTCTTGGCCACCTGGGCACACTGCTGGCTCCTCTTCAGCTGCTTGTCCCTCAGCACCCCCAGGTCCCTTTCTGCCAGCAGTTTTCCAGCCACACTGCCCCATTCATGCTGCTGTGTCATGATTTGTTTCTGTCTGTGTTTCAGTGAATTCTAATCTATAACACAGATCATGCCAGGACACTTCACATCTTTAGTGATGGTGGAGGAAAGAAACAATCTGCAATCATATTTAAAAGCATCACAAGCAACAAACCAAGGGCAGCAAAATTGTCATTTGAGCTGAAGCTTTGCATTTCCTATCTCCTATGTAAATATCTCCTATATAAATGTCTCCTACCCTAAATGCTTAGAAAACTGCTTGGGATTTATGCATGATATTTCCCCTCTCTAAAGACACATTAATAGCATCTTTTTTTGTCTTTTTATTGTCTGCACTCTAGTGGCCTCCTATCATTTGAATCCCCCAACATATCTAATCAGAAATCTGGATTTCTAATTCCACTTTGAAGTTTGGATGCATTTTTCATAAGCTCTAAAAATAATACAAAAAAGAGAGTTCCATCTTCTGCAGTGGCAAGTCATGCATTATGTATGAAGGCACTGTGACAAAATTCCAAGGCAGTTTAAGAAATGGAAATGGCAGGGAAAACATAGCAGCAAAATATGATGAAGCATTTTAGGCTTTAATACACGGGGAGTCTTTGAATACATCACTGGAATTAAGGGCAACCTGGTGACAAAGGCAGACAAAACAGGGTCCTGTGCTGGAGTTACTGACTCCAGAGCTATAGACAGAAAATGAGGCACTCCTCCTTTGGAAGATAACACTGCAGGACAATGTCCATCCCAATTACACAGCAAAACAAGTGAAGGTGAAAGGATGAAGCTTCTGTGAACTGCTCTGACTGCTTCAGTGCAATCCCACACCACATCCTGGGCTCCAAGCTGGTGCAATATGGGCTCCAGGGATGGGCATTCAGTGGATAAAGAACTGGCTTGATAGCCCCACACAAAGTGGCTGTCAATGGCTCCATGTCCCAGTGGAGGCCAGGGACAAGCTGAGTCCCTCAGGGATCAGTCCTGGGACCAGTCTTGTTCAATATCTTTGTTGGTGCCATGGACAGTGGCATTGAGTGCACCCTCAGCAGGTTTGCTGATGACACCAAGCTGTGTGGTGCAGCAGACAGGCTGGAGGGAAGGGATCCATCCAGAGGGAGCTGGACAGGCTGCAGAGCTGGGCCCATGACAACCTCATGAGGTTCAATGAGACCAACTGCAAGGTCCTGCAGCTGGGTCGGAGCAATCCCAGGCACTGATACAGGCTGGGCAGGGACTGGCTGGAGAGTAGCCCTGAAGAAAAGGCCTTGGGGGTGCTGGGGGATGAGAAGCTCAACAGGAGCCAGCAGTGAGCACTTGCAGCCCAGAGAGCCAAGCAGAGCCTGGGCTGCAGCAAGAGAAGTGTGGCCAGCAGGGCCAGGGAGGGGATTCTCCCCCTCTGCTCCACTCTGCTGAGACCACACCTGGAGCTCTGTGTCCAGTTCTGGAGTCCCTGTTACAAAAATGATGTGGAGGTGCTGGAAGGTGTCCAGAGAAGGGCCATGAGGATGAGCAGAGGGCTGGAGCTGCTCAGCTCTGGAGACAGACTGAGAGAGTTGGGGTTGTGCAGTCTGGAGAAGAGAAGGCACCCAGGAGACCTTCTTGTGGCCTTCCAGTATTTGAAGGGGGCTACAAGAAAGTTGGGGAGGAACTTCTGAGGGTGTCAGGGAGTGATAGGACTCGGGGGAATGAAGCAAAACTAGAAATGGGGAGATCTAGATTGGATGTTAGGAAGAAGTTCTTCCCCATGACGGTGGTGAGACACTGGCACAGGTTGCCCAGGGAGGTGGTGGAAGCCTCATCCCTGGAGGTTTTTGCAGCCAGGCTGGATGTGGCTGTGAGCAACCTGCTGTAGTGTGAGGTGTCCCTGCCCATGGCAGGGGGTTGGAACTGGATGATCCTTGAGGTCCCTTCCAACCCTGACAATTCTGTGATTCTGTCATTGAGAATGGCTGATTTACAGAGTTGTTCAACATTAGCACAATGTTCCCACGTTAAAAGAACTCTAATGGTGTCAGGTAGGTAAGACCTATGAATAAGCAAAATTTGGTTTTATATTTAGATATAAAGTTGTCAGGTTTTGTATAGGCTCTGACATAATTCCAAATGGCAGAATGGAGCATATCCATATGAAAAACTAAAATAAAAACCACCAAAAGTTCTGTGAAAGCAGCTCAGAGGACATGAGAAGGGTTAAACGTTTGCCTTCCCAGACAGACTCACAGAAAAAGAAATGCTTCCCAGGAGATCATTTATAAGAGATGATGCATATGTATGTAAGCAATCATTTTAGATAAATGCTCTCAAATACTCTAGAAGCAGGAAAAGCTCTTCAGGTTTTGAAGACTGCAGTCCAAAGTGAAAATTATCTGGGAGATAAGGCAATCAATGTGAGATTCCAGTGCTCAATAACATCACAGAATCACAGAAACATTCAGGTTGGAAAAGAGCCTCAGGATCACCAAGTCCAACCCAGAACCCTACTCTACAAGGCTCACCCCTAAACCATAGCCCCAAGCACCACAGCCAAACCACCTTGAAACACATCCAGGCTTGGGGACTCCACCACCTCCCTGGGCAGCACATTCCAAGCCCTGACCACTCTTGCCCTCAAAAAATGTTTCCTAACACCCAGCACTTTTTACAGTTCTTCCAAAACTGCTCTTGAATTCACTTCAGGATGTTTCCCTTCCCACATTTACATGAAGATCATTCCTGGATTTCATTGTTCTCATGGTGGGACAGCTTCCTTTATTTCCTGTCTAACTTCATTCATGGCCTGAGTTGTGTCTTTCAGTTTTAATAATAGCATTTCTCCCCTGCCAGCAATTACATAGCCAATATTTTTACACATTCCTCTTACTCTTCTTTTTTTTTGTTTGTTTCTCAAGTGGACCAGCTGCTTCTTTTTGTAAGATTCAGGTTATCCAGCCCCCTTGGTGATCTTATCAGGGGTTTGCCTATTTTGCACCCTTCTCTTTTTAATCTGGACACATCAATGCTAGTCCTAAGAGCTGCCAATGCCAAAAGACTGTCAGAGAAGCAGAGCCTCAGAGGAACTTGGAGAAGAGCATGGATGGCAGTGAAGCTACAAGGAAATGAGGCAGCTACTACAATTACTGTGAAATGAAGTTTTGCCTTGTGCAGCTGCTACCTGTGATCATCTTTATCAGCTCTTCATTAGGTACCTACATTTTAGTGTTAGTTTAGGCCCTGCTTGCTGAACCCCTTCCCAGTGTCTGCTCCTGGCACTGCTGGAGCCTGGCTTTGTGAAACGTTGATGAGGGATTGAAGGGACAGGAGAGAAAATAACCAGAGAACCATAGAATCATAGAACCATAGAATCACAGAATCATAGAATCATAGAATTATACAATCATAGAATCATAGTCATAGACTCATAGAATCATAGAATCATAGACTCATAGAATCATGGAATCAACCAGGTTGGAAGAGACCTCCAAGATCCTCCAGTCCAACCTATCACCCAGCCGTGTCCAATCAACCAGACCATGGCACTAAGTGCCTCATCCAGGCTTCTCTTGAACATCTCCAGGGATAGCAACTCCACCATGTCCCTGGGCAGCACATCCCAATGGCAAATCTCTCTTTCTGTGAAGAACTTCCTCCTCACACCCAGCCTAGACCTCCCCTGGCACAGCTTGAGACTGTGTCCTTTTGTTCTGGTGCTGGTTGCCTGGGAGAAGAGACCAACCCCCACCTGGCTACAACCTCCCTTCAGGCAGTTGTAGACAGCAATGAGGTCTGCCCTGAGCCTCCTCTTCTCCAGGCTAAACACCCCCAGCTCCCTCAGCCTCTCCTCACAGGGCTGTGCTCCAGACCCCTCCCCAGCCTTGTTGCCCTTCTCTGGACACCTTCCAGTCCCTCAACATCTCTCTTGAATTGAGGAGCCCAGAACTGGACACAGGACTCAAGGTGTGGCCTGACCAGAGCTGAGCACAGGGCAGAATAACCTCCCTTGTCCTGCTGGCCACACTATTCCTGATGCAGGCCAGGATGCCATTGGCTCTCCTGGCTCCCTGGGCACACTGCTGGGTCATGTTCAGCCTACTATCAACCAGCACTCCCAGGTCCTTCTGCCTGGCTGCTTAGAAGGACTACTGCTGTGTTCCTCCTGGGCCTTAATGGATGTTTCGGGCTGGCATTTTGCTCTTCTGAAGTCAGCTTCTTCCCCTGACACCAGCAGCAACAACAAAAGAAAGACACCTCCAGACAGAATTCAGATGCAGCCTTCCTTCTCCTTTGTACAGGTGGTGCTACCTCAGGACAGAATTAGCATCTGCCCACTCCCATTCCTCCTAGGGCAGAGGGATTTCAGTTTCAGTGCACATGGGGAGCAGACAAATCCACAGGGAGAAAGCTAACCTAAGCACACCTGTGATGGGAAAGAAAAGCAATGCTGAAAGGGGCCAGGATGGAGGGATAAAACCAAACAATAAAGCACTTAGAATGTGCTAGAGGCAGCAAAACAGTGATGGAGGAAGGTGACAGAGAGATGTGACTTTGGAGTGCAGTGCAGGGGAGAGAAGAGGAAAAAAAAAAAACAAAAGGAGAACAAAAGGAGAGAAGGTTCTAAGAGAAAAGGTGATCTATGGAAGAGGGGAAAACAATGCCACAAAACAATGAGTCACAAGTCTCACAGGAAAGATCAGGAGAAGGAAAGTAAAAAAGTGCATGGAATGAATAAGTAAAAACTGCACAGTGCTGAGGCTCTCTCGTAGAACCACAGAATTGTCAGGGTTGGAAGGGACCTCAAGGATCATCCAGTTCCAACCCCCCTGCCATGGGCAGGGACACCTCACACTACAGCAGGCTGCTCACAGCCACATCCAGCCTGCCCTTCAAAAACCTCATGAGGTGTATGTATTTTAATCGCCATCTTCAGAACACATTTTCCAGATTTTTTTTTCCAGTTTTCAAAATGTTGAAGCTTCCTTTAGATCCCTTCTATTTGCATAGTACTGTTGACTGTGCTGGCTTGTTTGTTTAAATGAGGAAAGAAGGAGAAAGAGAAATAATTCATTTTGACTTTTTTTTTTTTTTTTTGCCATCTTCTGGGAGAGGTTAAGAACCTTGGACTGGGCATCTTCAAGCTGTGTGAAATCATTGTGTGCACCACAGCAGGTCTGCTCAGTGAGCACCTTTCCCCAGCTCTACTGGCAGCAGATTTCCTCTTAGAAAAGAAACAGGGCAAGGCAGGAGGAGGGAGAGTCAAGGAGGAGGCATATTCCTTGCTGCCTAATGCTGCATACACGGTGTTTACATGAGGCATTCAAAGGACAGCAATAAATTCCTCCAGGAGTTCTTTTCTCTCCTCCTGAGATGGAGCATCTCTCCATTATCACTGACAGGTAATCACAGAATCACAGAAACATTCAGGGTGGAAAAGACCCTCAGGATCTTAGTCTCTCTTCACAGGGGAGATGCTCAAGTCCCCTAAACATCCTTGTTGCTCTCCCTTGGACTCTCTCCAGCAGGTCTCTGTCTCTCCTGAACTGGGGAGCCCAAAACTGGACACAGTATTGCAGGTGTGGTCTGAGCAGGGCAGAGTAGAGAGGCAGAAGAACTTCCCTAGTCCTGCTGGACACCTTTCTTGATGCATTCCATTGGCTCTCTTGGCCACAAGGGCACATTGCTGTCCCATGCAGAACTTGCTGTCCACCAGCACTCCAAGGTCTTTCTGTGTGGAGCTGCTTTCCAGCAGGGCAGCCTCTAACCTGTGCTGGTGCCTGCTGTTATTCCTCCCTAGATGTAGGACCTTGCAGTTGTCCTTATTAAACTTCATGAGTTTTGCCTGCAGCCAGCTCTCAGTCTGTCCAGCTCTGGTTGGATGGCAACACAGCCTGAGGGGTGTCAGCCACCCCCCAGTTTTGTATCATCAGGGTACTCTCAATGCCCTCAGCCAGATTATTGATAAGGATATTGCACAAAACTGGACCCAGTAGTTAGTGGGTGCACTCAATCTCCTCAACCAGATTATTGATAAGGATATTGAACAAAACTCCCTCCCAGTACTTCAACTATAAAAGGAATGAAATGAGAGGTAAATTCCACAGGCATTGCTTTTCAGTTCCATATATATAACTGAATACAAACAGAATATAACTGAAAACATACAATGTCCTAAAGGCTCTCACTATTGGAGTTTCAGAATTATGATTGATATCATATATATATATAAAAAGACTTAGCCATCTGCACAAAAAAATAAAAAAGACTTTACTAGGACATTCTAAGCCAGCTGAAATAGCATTGCAATTGTCCCAGCCAGCCTGGGGTAAAGCTTACTTAGGTTCACTGAAAGCTGAAAGATAATTTTCTCTTTCTTGCTGCTGAACGAGCTCGAGGCAAACGAATCCCGACGTCGGAAGCATCTGGCTCAGAACTTCTCAAGCTCATCTCATATTTAAACCAAAGAGGTGCACATCATGTTCTGATTATTTTTAAATGCCCACCAGCCCTGCCAGCTTCTCTTGAGGGTGACTGTTGTGGTGGTGGTGGTGTTATTTTAGTCGGTAGATGGCATTAGCTGCCTCAGTGCCGGTTTCGCCCTGCGCTGTATCAGGAAGTGGGTCAGCTACAGCCTGTGGCTGTGTGGATGCTCCCAGCAGGCTGAGGGGGGTTGGAAAGAAAAAAAAACAAAGAAGATTTTGGGTTTTTTTGCTAATTACTCTTGCCATATTTCAGGTGTTTCACTGGACACTGTAATTAGACAGCAAGGAACAGACCCAAGGGCAGGCAGGCATCTCCAGACAAGGGTGGAAGAAGTAGGGGAGCAGAGATGTTTGTGTTCAGACAGCCAAATCCCTCTGCTCAGGATTACAGGTATTGCTCAGGATTTACAGAGGGCTGGCACTGAGGACAGCAAAACTGCTCCAAGCCACGAGGGGAAAGACAGCTAACACAGCTCTAACCTCTTCTAACCCTTCAGCTCCTCCCAGCTTCTTCTATTAATATCAGGATATGTCAGACGGCAGAGCTAAGTGGAAATTAGCAGCATGATTTCTAGCTTGCAGGGTTGTTTTACATCTAACAGCTCTTCAAAAGGATGGGTTGGGTTTTTTCTTTTTGCACTTATGATAAAATGTAGGCTGTAAAAACACACACATGTATACACAGCAAAATCCTAATCCTACATATTATTCAACTATTCAATGGGAATCTTCATGTATTCCTTGGAAGTGGCTGCAATCCAAACCCTGCAGTCAAACCCCATGAAAGTGTGCTTGTACCTGTTGGAGACCCACAAGCTAAAATTGTCTAGTGCTGGACAGGAAGTAATTCTCTCCTCATGTGAAAATAATTCAAGTATATAATAATTCAAATAGTTCAATAACATAAAAATAATTCAAATAATTCAAATTCAATAATATTAAAATAATTCAAATAATTAAATAATTCAATTATTTCGTTCTTTCAGTCTTTCTTTCCCTTCCTTCCTTCCTTATTTCCTTCCTTTCTTTCCCTTCCTTCCTTCCTTATTTTCTTTTTCTTTCTTTCTTACTTTCTCTTTCTTTCTTTCTTTCTTTCTTTCTTTCTTTCTTTCTTTCTTTCTTTCTTTCTTTCTTTCTTTCTTTCTTTCTTTCTTTCTTTCTTTCTTTCTTTCTTTCTTTCTTTCTTTCTTTCTTTCTTTCTTTCTGTCTTTCTTTCTTTCTTTCTTTCTTTCTTTCTTTCTTTCTTTCTTTCTTTCTTTCTTTCTTTCTTTCTTTCTTTCTTTCTTTTCTTTCCCCCTTACATTCTAAGATGAATTTGAGAACCTTCAAAGCCCTCTTAGGCAAACTTTGAAATTCTTGACCCTCCTGTGGTCACAGCCAGTGATTAGAGCATGCAAGAGGGAGGTGCATGAAGCTCAAAGATGTGCCAGTGGGTTTCCCACATGTCTCCCTATGTGTGCTCTACCCACTCAGCCTGGGCTGCTGCTACATTATGGCCTGGAAATCTGTGATTCTTCCTCAGCACTCTCAGACCAGTACATGAATTCCTGCTGACTGTTTTCAGTTTGCAGGTGTTAATCACAGAACTGAAAAGAGAGAAATGGAATCAAATTGAACAAGGGCAAGGGGAGAGTCTTGCACCTGGGAAAGAACAACCCCAGGGAGCAGTACAGGATGGGGACTGAGCTGTTGGAGAGCAGTGAAGGGGAGAAGGACCTGGTGCTCCTAATGGATGGGAGGCTGACCATGAGCCAGCAATGTGCTCTGGTGGCCAAGAAGGCCAATGGCATCCTGGGGTGGATTAGAAGGGCTGTGGTTAGGAGGTTGAGAGAGGTTCTCCTCCCCATCTACTCTGCCCTGCTGAGGCCACATCTGGAGTATTGTGTCCAGTTCTGGGCCCCTCAGTTCAGGAAGGACCTCTGGGAAATGATTGAAAGAGTCCAGCACAGAGCCACAAAGATGATGTGGGGAATGGAACATCTTCCTTATGAGGAGAGCCTGAGGGAGCTGAGGGCTCTGTAGCTTGGAGAGGAGGAGCCTGAGAGGTGACCTCATTGTTGTTGATAAAGATGTGCAGGGTGAATGCCAAGAGGATGGAGGTCCCTTCCCTGGAGATACTCAAGGTGAGGCTGGACAAGGCCCTGGGCAGCCTGATCTAGTTGGGGATGTCCCTGCTGAATGCAGTGGGGGTTGGACTGGATGACCTTTGGAGGTCCCTTCCAGCCTGGACCATTGTGTGCTTCTGTGTGATTCTGCAATGCCTTGCTGGTGGAGGAATGGATGCATAGTGTGGCTGGCATCAGGGAAAGATTGTCTCTGTTTTATCCACAGGTAACTGAAGCACTGGAAAATTAAAGGAAATTTTACGGTGCTTTTTGCACACTCTTACAGCAAACCTTAATTTCCCATGCCAGCATCTTTACACCCAAATATTGCCAATAAACTGCCACAGCTCTCTAAGTGCCAATATAAACCAAAAATTGTACACTGAAAGACAAAGTCAGAGCATAAAAACAAACAAGATCAGCAGCACAGTGAAAGAGGCAAATCTTACAGCACTGCCTGATGCCCTTTCCCAGCGAGCACGCTTCATCTGCTGCACATTTCAGCATCCCTGATACTTCAGTTCTCTGCAGTGACTAGCAGTGCAGCACATCCTCCTCATAAACTGGAGGGAAACATGGGTTTGAGGTGTAAATGAGGCATTAATACACAGCTAGGCAATTAGAACCCAAGGCTGTGATGCTGCTTCTTCCCCAGCCAGTCCTCCAGATAGTGAAAGTGAAAAACAAGGAGAAAAAAAAGTATATTTCCTGTGTATATACAGAAAACCCAGGATACCATTTCATCAAGGCTAAAAGACTTTGCTTCTAGGCATGAAAACATCCAGCACTGGATATTTAGGCTTCTTGCCAGCCTAAATATTGCATCAGAGCAGCGAGTTCACAGCCACACAAAACCTTGCTCTCCGCAAGGAATTCTCTGTTAAAGAGCAGGAGAAATTATTGCTTGAAATGAGCTGGGAAAACAGACCCCAGGGGTCTTTAGGAGTGCAACCCATCTTGCTTTGTTCCCATAAAATGTCTGCCATGTGCACAAATGGCAAATGATGTCAGGGTAATTATTTATTGGTAACAAAACAAAACAAAACAAAACAAAAAAAACCAAAACAAAGTAAAGCAAAGCAAAGCAAAGCAAAACAAAACAAAACAAAGCAGAGCAAAACCAAACCAAACCAAACCAAACCAAACCAAACCAAACCAAACCAAACCAAACCAAACCAAACCAAAGCAAGCCAAAGCAAAACAAAACAAAACAAAAAAACAAAGCAAAACAAAGCAAAGCAAAGCAAAACAAAGCAAAGCAAAACAAAACAAAGCAAAACAAAACAAAGCAAAGCAAACCAAAGCAAAGCAAAGCAAAGCAAAGCAAAACAAAGCAAAGCAAAGCAAAACAAAGCAAAGCAAAGCAAAGCAAAGCCAAGCAAAACAAAACAAAGCAGAGCAAAACCAAAGCAAACCAAACCAAAGCAAACCAAAAGTAAACAGAGCAAAACAAAACAAAGCAAACCAAAACAAAACAAAGCAAAGCAAAGCAAAACAAAACAAAACAAAACAAGGACTTTGGCTTCGAGTATGAACATGATAGTTTCTTCAACAAGGAAACAAAGGGATGACAATTTCAGTCCCAAACACTGCCTTGGCAGAGGGCCTGAGCTGCCATTCTTAAATTCAGCAAGACCAAAAGCTCAGTAAAGAAACTTTGCCTGAGAACTCACAGCACAGAACCAACAAAGGGACTCAGTTCTGAAAGGAAATGAAGGATTTGGAAAGACTCACAAGAGGGAGACTTCTAGAACTACTGTTTTCAGGGCTGAAATTTGTATTTGGTAGTTCAGAAGGAAAACTGGAAGGAATTAAATTTCAAGGCAAGCAGGCAAACAGCAAGGCTGGAGGTGAGGAGGAAGTTCTTCCCAGAAAGAGTGATCTGCCATTGGAATGTGCTGCCCAGGGAGGTGGTGGAGTCACCATCCCTGGAGGTGTTCAAGAAAGGATTGGACCTGGCACTTGAAGCCAGGGTTTAGTTAGTCATGAGGTGCTGGGTGATAGGTTGGACTTGATGATCTCTGAGGTCTTTCCAACCTGGTTGATTCTATGATTCTATGATTCTAAGGCATCTTAGATGCCAATACAGGTCTAGCTAAAGACAGACAATCACATACCCTTGATTCTCTGAACCATAAACCATCCCACACATCAGCATGGGAGATGATGACATAAACCAAGGATCCTGAGTCTTTTCAAAACAAGAGAAAAAAAAAGAAAAAAGCATGACTTGACAGGCATTAGAAGAGATGGAAGTTTTTTTCTGAATGGGCAGTCATTTCCAAATGTGCAGCTTTCAATGACTTAAACATCTGCGGAAAATTCAGTGCCATGTGGGAATAACCTAAATATGGCACATGATGTGCACACTAACATTATGAGGCTAAAAGAGATAGAGATGGAAATGGAGATGGAGATAGAGATATGACTTTCTAGACCTAAATCTACACCCTTAACACTGAAGAAGCTCCATAGCTAATCTCCCTCACAGTGACAAACTGGGCTGGAAGGGACCTCAAAAGCTCATCCAGTCCAACCCCCCTGCCAGAGCAGGAGCACCTAGAGCAGATCACACAGGAACACATCCAGGCAGCTCTTGAATATCTCCACAGAGGGAGACTCCACAAACCTCCTGGGCAGCCTCTTCCAGTGTTCTGTCACCCTCACAGGGAAATAATTCTTCCTCTTGCTTCCATGGAACTTCCTATGCCTCAACTTCCCCCACTGCCCCTTGTGCTGGCATTGGGCATCACCCAGCAGAGCCTGGCTCCAGCCTCTGGGCACTCCCCCTGCACATCTTTAGCAACAGCAATGAGGTCACCTCTCAGGCTCCTCCTCCAAGCTGCAGAGCCCTCAGCTCCATCCAGCTGTTTAGTCTGGAAAATAGAGTCCAAGGGAGAGCCAGGAGGATGCTTAAGGGACTTGAGCATCTCCCCTGTGAAAAGAGACTGAGAGCCCTGGGGCTGTTCAGTCTGGAGAAGAGAAGGCTGAGAGGGGATCTGATCAATGTCTCTCAGTATCTGAGGGGTGGGTGTCAAGTGGAGGGGGCCAGGCTCTTTTGGGTGGTGCACAGTGATAAGCCAAGGAACAATGGAGACAAACTTGAACAGAGAAGGTTTCAGCTCAACATGAGGAGAAATTTCTTTCCAGTGAGGGTGACAGAGCCCTGGAGCAGGCTGCCCAGGGGGGTTGTGGAATCTTCTCTGGAGACTTTCTAAACCCACCTGGATGCATTCCTGTGCAGACTCCCCTGAGTGATGCTGCTCTGGCAGGGGGGTTGGACTTGATTATCTCTGGAGGTCCCTTCCAACCTCTGATATGCTGTGATACTGAGGTCAGACTAGTGGTCAAACATTGCCCTAATTACCTTTTTAACATGCAAGCAAGAAAATAATGTTTGTGCATAATAAAGTGCCTTTTCCAGACATGCTTTAAATCATAGATTTTTTAAACCATCATTCTCCAAATCTAGGACATGTCTAAATTATTTACACCTTTTGAAAAACCACAAGCAACAGGAATTGAATACAGGCAGAATAAACCAACAAGAGAAAAAACAAACAAAACACAAAACACAAAGATTTTGTAATTTCTGAAAGCTTATGGAAAAGAACAATGCTCATTATCTGGATTTAAAGAAAGAAAAAGTATTTCAATTTTTTTTTAATGGATTTTAAAATAAGAGAGAATCAGAAACCATAACACACTCAAGGTTTAATCTTGCTCTTCTGGGGAATTAACATTTGTTCTTCATAGAATCCTTCCATCAGGCAGAAATATAGAGGGGATTGTTGCAGGTTGGTACTAAAATTTTAGTTGTAAACAGAATTTTCCTGAGGTTTTAGACAGCTTGAGAGGGGTGGAGTCCTCAGAGATCACATTACAGTAATGCTAAGCCAATCTCATTCAGCTGGGCTGCTGTTTAATACTTTCATCAATGATATAGACAGTTGGATCGAGTGCACCATCAGCACCTGTGCAGATGGCACCAAGCTGTGTGGTGCTGTCAATACCCCAGAGGGACCTGGACAGGCTGGAGACATGGCCCAGGTGAACCTCCTGAGTTTCAACAAGAGCAAGTGCAGGGTTCTGCACCTGGGCTGGAACAATCCTCACTGTCAGTACAGACTGGGGGAGGAGGTGATTGACAGAAAGCAGCCCTGAGGAAAAGGACTTGGGGGTGCTGATGGATGAGAAGCTGGACAGGAGCAGGCAGGGTGAGCTTGCAGCACAGAAGGCAAACCACAGCCTGGGCTGCATCCAAAGCAGCATTGCCAGCAGAGCCAGAGAGGTGATTCTGCCACTCTGCTCTGCTGAGACCTCACCTGGAGCACTGTGTGCAGCTCTGGAGCCCTCAACACAGGAAGGACATGGAGCTGATGGAGAGGGTCCAGAGGAGGGCCATGAAAATGCTCAGGGGGTTGGAGCAGCTCTGCTCTGAGGACAGGCTGAGGGAGCTGGGGGTGTTCAGCCTGGAGAAGAGAAGGCTCTGGGGAGACCTAAGAGCAGCCTGCCAGGACCTGAAGGGGGCTACAGGAAGGCTGCAGAGAGACTGTTTGCAAAGGCCTGCAGGGACAGGACGAGGGACAATGGCTTCAAACTAGAGCAGAGCAGATTGAGATTGGATGTGAGGAACAAGTTCTTCACTATGAGGATGGTGGAACACTGGAAGAGGTTGCCCAGGGAGGTGGTTGCAGAGCTGCCTGGGGGCCCTTTTGTCCCCAGGAGGGGATAGAAGAGCCGAGTTAAGGTATAGGAGGGGACTGTGCTGTTGTTAAGCTGTGCATATGTATGTAAATACACTCTGCACATGTTTATTACCTTCTATACTTTTATGTTTAGTTTCTTTTTGTAAATACAATTCCATTTTCACTTCCAAATACTGTGTGGTGAATTTCCTTGGGGAGAAGGGGGGTGGGGAAGGAAGATTCTAAACAAAGTTACTGGGGGGGATCCAATCCAACTGATAACAATGATCCTCTGATGTGGAATTTCTAGACTATAGTGTTTGACATTTCAGCTGTACTAATTTACCAGTTTGTCATTTCATGATGCTTCCTAAGGAGCTGTGGTTATGAAAGACATGGGCAAATTGGTATCTTAAGAGTGGTTTAGTTTTCCAACTGGCTGCCAAAGAACAAGGACTTCAGTAAACAATATAATTGGAGTTGCTGCACACATGCAGCTTCTCTTTAAGATGAACAGATGCTTTGGCTTCTCCCCTTTACTTCAAAGGAGGTTTCCCATTGGGGGAGTTTCTGTGTGCTTAATTTTAAGAAGTCAGAAGAAGTCACAGGATGTTAGGGGTTGGAATCGACCTCTGGAGATCATTGAGTCCAACCCCCCTGCCAGAGCAGGGACATAGAATCCAGTACAGGTCACACAGGAATGCATCCAGACAGGGCTTGAAATTCCCCAGAGAAGGAGGCTCCACAACCTCTCTGGGCAGCCTGTTCCAGTGCTCTGTCACCCTCCCAGGGAAGAAGTTCCTCCTCATGTTGAGGTGGAACCTCCTGTGCTGGAGTTTCTATCCATTGCCCCTTGTCCTATCCCAGGGTGCAAGTGAGCAGAGCCTGTCCCCTCCCTCTTGACCTCCAGCCCTGAGATATTTATAGACATTGATTAAATCCCCTCTCAGCCTTCTCCTCTCCACACTAAGCAGCCCCAGGGCTCTCAACCTCTCCTCACCAGGCAGTGTTCCAGTCCCTTCAGCATCCTTCTAGTCCTCCATTGGACTCTCCATCACCTTCACTTAAGTTGTTTTACACTTCTCTAAAAAGGTTTGAAAGATGTTAGCTAAGAATTACATGAAATGGTGTTAATGCAATACTAAAAACTTCCTCTGACTTAGCTTTCTGTAAATCTCCATGTGAAAAGAATAAGAAGCTTGCAGTTATTTCTGTATCTGAGGTACCAGTTCATGGGTTTAACTGGACAGCACAATGAGTTTACACGTTCTGTTTGCAGTTAGAAACTGAAAAAATAGAATGATATTGACCTTCCCTCTCACAAGCACCAAGAGAAACTCACTCATGCTCCTGGAGACAAGAAATCTCTTACCCCCCAACCCCAAAGATCTGGAATAAAACTGCAAAATCTTTATTTAGAGTCAGTGTGGAGAATCACAGAATTAACCAGGTTGGAAAGAACCTTTGAGATCATCCAACCTATCACCCAACACCATCTAATCAACTAACCCATGGCACTGAGTGCCTCATCCAGGATGTTTTTAAACACTTGCAGGGATGGTGACTCCACCACCTCCCTGGGCTGCCATCCCAATGGCCAATCTCTCTGTCTGGAAAGAATTTCTTCCTCACATCCAGCCTAAACCTCCCCTGGTGCAGCTTGAGATTGAGAAGCTTGACCTTGAGAACTCAGATGCAACCTCTTATGCCTGTAATAGCACAACAAGAGTAGCTGCACACAAGGGGAGTGCTATAGGATAAGGATGGTACAGGGTGAGAAAAGAGAAAAGTGCTTTAAAGGTGAATGCCTTCTGAGACTCCCTTTTACCATCAACTTCAATATCTTCTCATTATAAAAAATCATTTTACAAATCACTGGTAGTACTTTCATTTGCAGGTCAACAACCTTTCTTCCATTATATCATAATTTATATGCAAAAAAAGAAAAAAAGTACCGGATTTAATATTCTTATTGGTCCTTGGACTAATTAATGCATACATATTTTCCATCAGTAGTTGAGCTTAGTATTAGTAATTTAAAATAAAAAAAAAAAAACAAACAAAAAGAAAAGATAAAAAATGAATGTCAAATAACATGGCTAGCCCATGGGCTTAGCTGTACTGTGTGGTGTATCTGTGGCAGGGCTCTGACTGTTTTTTATTGTCCCTCAGTTCAAGAGAGATGTTGAGGGACTGGAAGATGTCCAGAGAAGGGCAAGGAAGCTGGGGAGGGGTCTGGAGCACAGCCCTGTGAGGAGAGGCTGAGGGAGCTGGGGGTGTTTAGCCTGGAGAAGAGGAGGCTCAGGGGAGACCTCATTGCTGTCTACAACTCCCTGAAGGGAGGCTGTAGCCAGGTGGGGGTTGGGCTCTTCTCCCAGGCAATCACGGAATCATAGACTCATAGAATCAACCAGGTTGGAAGAGACCTCCAAGATCATCCAGTCCAACCTATCACCCAGCCCTAGCCACTCAACCAGACCATGGCACTAAGTGCCTCATCCAGGCTTCTCTTGAACGTCTCCAGGGATAGCAACCCCATCACCTCCCTGGGCAGCACATCCCAATGGCAAATCTCTCTGTGAAGAATTTCCTCCTAATATCCAGCCTAGACCTCCCCTGGCACAGCTTGAGACTGTGTCCTCTTGTTCTGCTGCTGGTTGCCTGGGCACTTAGCCTTGTGAAATCTCATCCCATTGGCCTCTGCCCACCCAGCCAGCCTAGAAAGGTCCCTCTGCAGGACCCTCCTACCTTCCAACAGATCCACACCAGCTCCTAACTTGGTGTCATCTGCAGACTTACTGATGGTGGACTCAATCCCCTTGTCCAGATCATCAATAAAGATATTGAACAGGATGGGGCCCAGCACTGATCCCTGGGGCACACCACTAGTGCCTGGCTGCCAGCTGGATGTGGCACCATTCACCACCACTCTCTGGGCTCAGCCCTCCAGCCAGTTCTTGACCAGCAGCAGAAGGAGGGGACATAGTCTCAAGCTGTGCCAGGGGAGGTCTAGGCTGGATATTAGGAGGAAATTCTTCACAGAGAGATTTGCCATTGGGATGTGCTGCCCAGGGAGGTGATGGGGTTGCTATCCCTGGAGACGTTCAAGAGAAGCCTGGATGAGGCACTTAGTGCCATGGTGTGGTTGAGTGGCTAGGGCTGGGTGATAGGTTGGACTGGATGATCTTGGAGGTCTCTTCCAAGCTGGTTGATTCTCTGATTCTATGTACTAAACATTCATAAAGTATTGCTTTAATGTAGGCCAACATTTTTTAATGTATCCCAACTGTGCTCAGAATAGAATTCAGTGGGTTTGAGCACAGCAATTGAAATCACAATGGTTTGAACAGGGAAACTGAAATCTAATTACTGCCTGTATTGATCACCTTGGGAATCACCTCTGCCAAAGTACAGCAGCCACATACTTCTTTAGAACCCATCCTTCACCACAATAAATGCAACAGGACAGGCATTGATGAAGGAAGTCTGCATCAGTCACAAATAAAAGCATCTGAAATGCCAAGGATTTCAATGGCTGCTTTTGTCTGACAGGAGGTTGCAGGACACAAAGGCAGATTGAAAGAGCTGTAAGGACCCCCAGGTAAATTCACCCATTTTGGGTAAGCTCTCTGTGCTATCTCCTTTTTTCTGCAGCAGAACATAATGAGTTGAAGACAGCAGCTACAGTACCACCCCCATAACACTGCTTCCACTTGCCTAGACCAGCAATGTGTTCAGAAATTCATCATTTGGGAATAATCTCTCTAAATGCCTTTCAGCCAGGAAACCCAACCAGAAGCAGTGCTTGGTTTTGTGGTGGGTGTTAGCAGTCTGCAGGTTAAAAGCTGCACTTCCAAGATAAGGATTGCTTCTCACCCCAGAAGCTCTGCTAAGAATTGGGGTTTAAAATGTTGCCCATTAATTAATACCAGATGAATACCTTAATGCCAGAGCTATCCAACATATTCATCCACGACATGGATGAGGGCACACAACACCAAACTGGGAGGAGTGGCTGACACAGGAGGGTTGTGCTGCCAGTCAGCCAGACTGAGACAGGCTGAGAGCTGGGTAGGGAGAAATGGAATGGAATTGAACAGGGGCAAGGGGAGAGTCTTGAACTTGGGAAAGAACAACCCCAGGGAGCAGGAGAGGTTGGGGACTGAGCTGTTGGAGAGCAGTGAAGGGGAAAAGGACCTGGGGGTCCTGGTGGGTGGGAGGTTGACCATGAGCCAGCAATGTGCTCTGGTGGCCAAGAAGGCCAATGGCATCCTGGGGTGGGTTAGAAGGGCTGTGGTCAGTAGATTGAGACAGCTTTTCCTCCCCTTCTCCTCTGCCCTGGTGAGGCCACATCTGGAGTATTGTGTCCAGTTCTGGGCCCCTCAGTTCAGGAAGGACCTCAGGGAACTGCTTGAGAGAATCCAGCCCAGAGCCACAAAGATGATTCAGGGAGTGGAACATCTTCCTTATGAGGAGAGGCTGAGGGAGCTGAGGGCTCTGTAGCTTGGAGAGGAGGAGCCTGAGAGGTGACCTCATTGATGTTGCTAAAGATGTGCAGGGGGAGTGCCCAGAGGCTGGAGCCAGGCTCTGCTGGGTGATGCCCAATGACAGCACAAGGGGCTCACAAGGGTGAGATTTATGAGAATATTAAGTGAGGAAAGAGGGAAAGCACAGTGAAGGTCAGAAATTTCTCCTCATGTTGAGCTGAAACCTTCTCTGTTCAAGTTTGTCTCCATTGTTCCTTGGCTTATCACCGTGCACCACCCAAAAGAGCCTGGCCCCCTCCCCTTGACACCCACCCCTCAGCTCTTGAGAGACATTGATCAGATCCCCTCTCAGCCTTCTCTTCTCCAGACTAAACAGCCCCAGGGCTCTCAGTCTCTCTTCACAGGGGAGATGCTCAAGTCCCCTAAGCAGCCTCCTGGCTCTCCCTTGGACTCTCTCCAGCAGGTCTCTGTCTCTCTTGACCTGGGGAGCCCCGAACTGGACACAGGATTGCAGCTGTGGTCTCAACAGGGCAGAGTAGAGGGGGAGAAGAACTTCCCTAGCCCTGCTGGCCACACTTTCCTTGCTGCCCCCCAGGATCCCATTGGCTCTCTTGGCCACAAGAGCACATTGCTGCCCCATGCAGAACTTGCTCCAAGGTCTTTCTCTGTGGAGCTGCTCTCCAGCAGGGCAGCCTCTAACCTGTCCTGGTGCCTGTTGTTATTCCTCCCCAGATGCAGGACCCTGCACTTGTCCTTCTTGACCTTCCTGAGGTTTGCCTGCAGCCAGCTCTCAGCCTGTCCAGGTCACACTGGATGGCAGCACAGCCTGACAGGTGTCAGCCACTCCCCAGTTTTGTGTCATCAGGAACTTGCTGAGGGTACTCTCAATCCCCTCAGGCAGGTCCTTGACAAAAATATTGAACATAACTGGACCCAGTACTGCTCCCTAATATAATGATCCCTATTATACTAATATCATCACTCTCTGCAACATCTGTGTCACCTGTTTCAGCCCCAAGCAGGTGGAGGTTTATTCTGCTCAAAGAACCACCTTTGCAAATCAGAATGTCTTTCTGCAACAGCTGTCATTAGGCTCAAGTCCCTCTTCCAAGCATGTCCCACTGAGGTGTCAAAGCAAACCAAGAAAAGCAGGTTCAGAGCCTCAGAGGCACTTGCTATGGCTGAACTTTAGGATATATGAAGTCTAGACAGGGTATTTCTTATTTCTAACCACCTGCCACTTCTACAATCTGTTCCCTAACCAGAATTTGCTGAAATAAACATTAAAAAATCCCCATTGCCTTCACTTAATCAATTTTATCAAGCTTTAGCTCCTTCCTCTTCTCCTCACCCTCCCACTCACCTTCCCAATATGTTTCTCATCCTTCTGCTCTGTTTTGTTGCTTCCAATTAGTTGTGCTTTCTACCCCACTGACTTCCCTTTGTTGACTTTTCAGACTCCTTTTTTTTTTCATTCCCTTTTCTCTCTTGCAAGCTTTTACTCCCCATACCCTTATGACAGAGCCAGTCACACGTTAATCACAATCTCCTCTTCTCACATCCATTACTTAAGACTCTTCCCATGACTATCTGTAAAAAAATCACTGGGGAGAGAGCATCTGCAGTGCTTTACACAGTTCCATGTTCTCCAGTTCAAGAGAGACAGAGACATACTGGAATGTGGCCAGAGAAGAGCCCCAGAGATGATTAAGGGACTGAAGCATCTGTTGTATGAGCAGAGGCTGCATGATGTAGGAATGTTCTCTGCAGCAGCTCCATCTCAAGGAGTGGGAAGGCAGGGGAAAAAAAATGCCAGGAGGCTGGCATGGGTGAACCAGGAGCTCCCAACAAAACTCAAACCCCAGTGACGAAGCCTGCAGAAGGTGGAAACAGGGAGAAGCAACCTGGGAGGAATAGAGATGAAGCCTGCAGAAGGTGGAAACAGGGAGAAGCAACCTGGGAGGAATATAGTGATGCATAGAGGTGCAGTAAGGAAAGCCAAAGCCTATCTGGAATTGAACCTGACAAAGGATGCTAAAAAAGACAAGAAGAGCTTCCATAAGAGCAGAGATGAACAAAGGAAGACCAGGGAAAATGTGACCTCACTGCTGACTGTGGTGACACAGGACACAGCAGAGGCTGAGGTATTGAGTAGCTTCTTTATCTCAGTCTCTACAAGCAAGGCTGACCTTTAGGAGAGTTGGGGATGTTGAGCATGGAGAAGAGAAGGCTCCAGAGAGAATCTGTAGCAGTCTTCCAGTACCTGAAGGTGGCCCAGAAGCAAGCTGGGGAGGAATGATTTTTTACAAGGGCATGTATCAATGGACAGTGATAATTAAACTAGAGAAGGGTAAATTCAGACTGGACATCATGAGGTTGGTGGAACACTGGAACAAGTTGCCCAGGGAGGTGGTGGAGGCCCCATCCCTGGAGACATTCAAGGTGAGGCTTGATGGAGCTCTGAGCTTCCTGATCTACTGGGGGTTGTCCCTCCTTATTGCAGGGGGATTGGCACAGATGAGCTTTAAACATTGCATCCAACTTGTATTCTATGGTTCTATGATAACCCCAGGCCCTAGAGATCAAAAGGAAAGTCTGGAGCAAGACAGATGTACTCTTGGTGGAAAAGGATCAGGTGAAGGAATACTAAAGCAAACTGGACACAGATTGTTGTGGGATCCCAGTGGGATAAACCCATAAGTGCTGAGAGAGCTGCTTGATGCCATTTCAAGGACACTTTTGATAAGCTTTGAATGATTGTGACAACTGGGACAAGTGTCCAACACCTGGAGGAGAGCAAATGTCACCTCACACTTCAAGAAAGGCAAGAAGAAGGAATCAGGCTGGTCAGCTTCACCTGCATCCCTAGGAAAGTGGAGGAGCATGGGAATCCCTTTCAGACATATGAGGGTAGCACACTGGGAGCAGTCAGCATGGTGAAGTTCTGCTTAACCAAACTGACAACTTTTTATGCTGAAATGCCTGGCTGGGTAGATGAGGGCAGAGCAGTGGCTGTTTCAACTTTGGCTTTGGAAAGGCTTTTTTGATACCATCCCTGGTAACATCCTCATTAGGAAGCTGATTGAACAGGCAGAGGTGGATTGAAAAGTGGCTGAACAGCCAGGCAGAGAAGGTGCAGGTCAGAAGAACACAGTCCAGTTGGAAGCCAGTAACTAGCAGTTGTAGCACAGGAGCACAGGCTCACAGGGTGTTAGGGTCAGAAGGGACCTCTGGAGATCATTGAGTCCAACCCCCTTACCAGAGCAGGACCATAGAATCCAGCACAGAGAAGGAGACTCCACAACCTCTCTGGGCAGCCTGTTCCAGTGCTCTGTCACCCTCACAGTGAAGAAGTTCCTCCTCATGTTCAGGTAGAACCTCCTGTGCTGTAGTTTCTATCCACTGCCCCTTGTCCTGTCCCAGGGTGCAAGTGAGCAGAGTCTGTCCCCTCCCTCTTGACCCCCAGCCCTCAGATATTGATAGACATTGATTAAATCCCCTCTCAGTCTTCTCCTCTCCAGACTGAACACCCCCAGAGCTCTCAGCCTCTCCTCACCAGGCAGGGCTCCAGTCCCTTCAGCATCCTCAAAGCCCTCTGTTGAACTCTCTCCTGCAGATCCCTGTCCCTCCTGAACTGGGGAGCCCAGAACTGGATGCAGTACTCCAGGGAGGTCTCCCTAGGGCAGAGCTGCTGGGTCTGGTCCTGTTTAACATACCCATTGATGGTTTGGCTCACAGGCAGTGAGTACCCTCAGCAAATCTGCAGCCTGTGAAAAGCAAGCAGTTCAAACGGGAAGTGGTAATGAGGACAGCAGGTAAACAATAACATCTTCCAAACCTCCCACTCCAGAGCCAACTGCCCTCAACTGGGAGCTCTTTCCTTAGCCTTTTGTCTAATTTTAGACTGCAAACACTTCAGGGCATGGATGACCTTTTTAATTTGCCTCAGATGTGCACAGCATCTATACATAAACTATATAAATGATTAACAATGACAACAGCAGCAGCACAATGGCAAAACACAGCTCTGTCTCCACTTCCCATTGAAGAATCCAATATGAACAAAAAATATTTTAGAAGTGAACAAACATTTAAAATATTATATATATATATATATATATATATATATATATATATATATATATATATATATATATATACTTTTTTGGGGGGGGAGTGGGGTGGTGTTGTTTCTTTAATGTGTGATTAGGGGAGTGGAACATCTTCCTTATGAGGAGAGGCTGAGGGAGCTGAGGGCTCTGTAGCTTGGAGAGGAGGAGCCTGAGAGGTGACCTCATTGCTGGTGCTAAAGATGTGCAGGGTGAGTGCCCAGAGGCTGGAGCCAGGCTCTGCTGGGTGATGCCCAATGCCAGCACAAGGGGCAGTGGTGGAAGCTGAGGCATAAGAATTTCCATGGAAACAGGAGGAAGAATTATTTCCCTGTGAGGGTGACAGAAGACTGGAAGAGGCTGCCCAGGGGGGTTGTGGAGTCTCCCTCTGTGGAGACATTCAAGAGCTGCCTGGATGTGTTCCTGTGGGATCTACTCTGGGTGACCCTGCTCTGGTAGGGTCTTGGACTGGATGATCTCTGGAGGTCCCTTCCAGCCCCCAACATTCTGTGATCTTTACCTGCATTTTCATTTACCAGTATTTTCAACCCTAATAATGCTGCAGAAAATGAAAAGAACTATTTCTCACATGTCACAAATTCAAAGGAAAATTTCCTTTTCCTGCAAAATTAAAATGTTCTCTAACTCAAAAAGCCCAAACAGAAGAAGTTAACAAAAACAGAGGCCAAGTCAACTCAAATAAAACATGAAAATAAACAGGGACTTTGCTCCAGGCTGCTTGAATCTGATTTAAGCAGCAGTCGTGGAAGAATCCAGCTGTTGTTTACTGACATGTGAAATACTGTGCTCACTCTTTTATGTGACAGCATTTATGATCTCCCAAGCAGGATGCAACATATTTCTTCTCATCAAATATAATCATTTTTATGTACAGTTACTAATCTGACCAATTACCTGAGAGCTAATTACTCAGACTTCACCGAATGGGACAGCTAACCCAATGGATTCTGATTTTAATTACTGGCATTTAATAAGAAGCATTGCCAAAGACATCCATACATTAAAGTTTTATAACAGAATTAGGGCTGTTTTAATAGTGATTGAACAAGTCTGTGATCATCTTTGGTTTATAGCCTCAGAGCTTAATCTAATTTTAGCTAGTGCAGAGCTGGGCTATGCTTTAGCAATTACTGTGTAGTGCTCATGTTAACATTTTAACTCTTTTCTCTGCAGAGACACTGAGTTTCCTTGCTGAGACACTGTGAATTCCCTCAAAGCATCAGGATAACCCAGATGTTCCCTCAAGGCATCAGGATAACCCAGAAGGTGTCCCTTCAATGCATCAGGATAACCCGGAAGATGTCCCTTCAAGGCATCAGGATAACCCAGAAGGTTCCAAATTGTGCATTATTAAGAAGAAAAAAGGCACTGCCTTCCTCAGGAACACACATTTAGACACAGACTCAGACCTGACTAAATCATAAACTGCTGATCAATCTATTCATCAGTGACCTGGATGAGGGCACAGAGAGCACTGTCAGCAAGTTTGCTGAGGACACCAAACTGGGAGGAGTGGCTGACACAGGAGGGTTGTGCTGCCAGTCAGCCAGACTGAGACAGGATGAGAGCTGGGCAGGGAGAAATGGAATGGAATTGAACAGGGGCAAGGGGAGAGTCTTGCACCTGGGAAAGAACAACCCCAGGGAGCAGGAGAGGTTGGGGACTGAGCTGTTGGAGAGCAGTGAAGGGGAAAAGGCCCTGGGGGTCCTGGTGGATGGGAGGTTGACCATGAGCCAGCAATGTGTTCTGGTGTCCAAGAAGGCCAATGGCATCCTGGGGTGGAATAGAAGGGCTGTGGTTAGGAGGTCAAGAGAGGTTCTCCTCCCTCTCTACTCTGCCCTGCTGAGGCCACATCTGGAGCATTGTGTCCAGTTCTGGGCCCCTCAGGTCAGGAAGGACCTCAGGGAACTGCTTGAAAGAGTCCAGCACAGAGCCACAAAGATGATTAGGGAAGTGGAACATCTTCCTTATGAGGAGAGACTATATAAATGATTAAAAATTACAATAGCAGTAACACAATGGCAAAACACAGCTCTGTCCCCACTTCCCATTTAATAATCCAATATAAAAAAATATTTTAGAAATGCAGAAATGAACAAATATTTAAGCTATTTTATATTTTTTTTCTCTGTGATTCAAGGAGTGGAACATCTTCCCTATGAGGAGAGCCTGAAGGAGCTCTGTAGCTTGCAGAGGAGGAGCCTGAGAGGTGACCTCAAATAAAGATGTGCAGGGGGAGTGCCCAGAGGCTGGAGCCAGGCTCTGCTGGGTGATGCCCAATGACAGCACAAGGGGCAGTGGTGGCAGTTGAGGCATAGGAAGTTCCACGGAAACAGGAGGAAAATTTTTTTCCTTGTGAGGGTGACAGAATCCTGGAAGAGGCTGCCCAGGGTGGGTGTGGAGTCTCCCTCTCTGGAGCTATTCAAGAGCTGCCTGGATGTGTTCCTGTGGGATCTGCTCTAGGTGCTCCTGCTCTGGTAGTGGCTTGGACTGGATGAGCTCTGGAGGTCCCTTCCAGCCCCTAACACTCCGTGATTCTGTGACTCTGTGTGAGGACTCATCTGTCCTTGTATCTAATGCATCTCTAAAACCAAGATGCAGTCTTTCCCTACCTCCTGTTCCTGTTTTTAACAGCACATTAATGAAAGGCTACTGCCACTACAAGCAAACAGCTTCCTCTCTACATGCCTGTGCTGAGCTGCCTTCTATGTAATTTCAGATCCATTTGAAATTATTGCACTGAGTATTCAGTGCCACTTTGTGCTGCTTAAAAAAGGTCACCAGAGAGAGAGAGCTACGCTCCCACAAACCCTGCTGAAACCTTTATTCCAGCCTCACCACCTCCAAGCTTTGCACAAGTGCTGTAAGTGGAGATTGGAAAGAATTTGCTGCCCACTCACGATGCTGCCTCATAAAAGGTTCTTCAAAAAGGGATCAAAGGCTGTAATTTCCATGCCATTCCTCTCCAATTTCCTTTTCTCTTCATGTTTTCATTTTCTTTTTTTGAAATGGCTATGATTGCAATCCAAATTTGCCCACACAGCACTGCAGGACTAAATGAACCATTTATCAGAAACTTTTTTGTCTTTGGGCTGCTCCTGATTTGATTTGTTTTGCAAGTTTTTAATTTCTATTTTATGCTTTTTCTTTTTTTTTCTTTTTTTGGGGGGGAGGGGTGGGGGGGAAGGTTACTACACATACTGCAATGCCATTCCCTTCCTAACTACACATGCAGTGATTTACCTTATTCTGCTTCAGGGTGCATCATCAAGACTTCTGATCCAACCCAACTGCACTTTAACATTGAGGTTAATTTTCCCTCCTCCTCCTCCTCCTCCTCCTCCTCTCATATCACCAAAAAAAGATTTTTATAGAGGAACACAGGAAGAACATTTTAAAACATTTTTTTTTTTATTTATATCTCTTTCTTCCTTCCTTCACTTTTCCTTTTTTCTTTCTTCCTTCCTTCCTTTCTTTCTTTCTTCCTTCCTTTCTTTCTTCCTTTCTTTCCTTTCTTTTCTTTCCCTACCCACAAAATGCTGACATCTTTCATTACTTTTCCTCAGTGGGGACTGCCTCGATTCAAATTTTTTTTTTTCCTTTTTCCTTTTCCTTTTCAATGATTTCTTTTTAAATTTTTATTGCTATTTTTATTTTTGGTTCATTTATTTACTTTTTTATGGTCCTGCCCAGCAAATGCTGACATCTTGCATTACTTTTCCTTACTGGGGACTGCCTCTATTCAAATATTTTTTTTCCTTTTTCTTTTTCCTTTTCAATGATTTCTTTTTAAATTTTTATTACTATTTTTATTTTTACTTCATTTATTTATTTACTTTTTTATGGTCCTACCCAGCAAATGCTGATATCTTGCATTACTTTTCCTCAGTGGGACTGCCTCAATTCAATGTTTTTTTCTGTCTTTAGTTTTTCATTATTTATTTATTCATTTTTATTTGTTTCTCTATCTACTTATTTATGATTCTATGACTCTATGACTCTTCTTCAACATCATACCAGCTCTAAGCAGGATCTCTGTCATTTGTCTAAATGATTTTGAGTTCCATGCCTCTGGTTTGCTAAAAAAAAAAAAAAAAAAATTATAAGCTGTTATAGAATCACAGAACTGTCAGGGTTGGAAGGGACCTCAAGGATCAGCCAGTTCCAACCCCCCTGCCATGGGCAGGGACACCTCACACTCCAGCAGGTTGCTCACAGCCACATCCAGCCTGGCTGCAAAAACCTCCAGGGATGAGGCTTCCACCACCTCCCTGGGCAACCTGTGCCAGTGTCTCACCACCCTCATGGGGAAGAACTTCTTCCTAACATCCAGTCTGAATCTCCGCACTTCTAGTGTTGCTTATGACTCAGCTTAACCAAGAAATGATCTTCCAGACCTGATTTTTAAAATGCTCTCATCTGTCACCTTTCAAAATCAGGCAAGAAATTGCAGAATTCATAGTCATCTAAGCCTTTCATAAAAAAAAAGGGCAAACACTGATATATTTCACTTTAATAGTCACTGTTTTCCTCAAATCTCCTTCTTGATTCCAATACATTAACAACAGCATTATTTATTACAGCTTATACAAACCAAAAGGTCAAATGGCATTTCCAGGACAAATTTTAGAACTATCCTGTTCTTAAATTTATCTTTCAATATGAAACAAGGTGAAATATTCCAGAAGGCAAACCAGATTTGTTGCATTCCTAAGGGTCTTTAAAGTGAGAAAAGAAAAACTACAGATAATCATTAGGGGGTGATTAAGTGAGAGAGACAATAAAGTGACAAATAAAGCAATATTCAGAATACCTGAAGATATACAGGTAAAAGACCTCCAATGTTCTGCTGCCACAGTGTGCACATCACCGGGTACAGAAGCACCTGGACAGGCTGCAGAGCTGGGCACAAGCCAACCTCAGGAGGTTCAACAAGACCAAGTGCAAGGTCCTGCAGCTGGGTGGAGGCAATCCCAAGCACAAATCCAGGCTGGGCAGGGACTGGCTGGAGAGCAGCCCTGAGGAGAGGGACTTGGGGGTGCTGGTGGATGAGAAGCTCAACAGGAGCCAGCAGTGAGCACTTGCAGCCCAGAGAGCCAAGCAGAGCCTGGGCTGCAGCAAGAGAAGTGTGGCCAGCAGGGCCAGGGAGGGGATTCTCCCCCTCTGCTCAGCTCTGGTGAGACCCCACCTGGAGCTCTGTGTCCAGGTCTGGAGCCTCTGTTACAAGAAGGATCTGGAGGTGCTGGAAGGTGTCCAGAGAAGGGCCAGGAGGATGAGCAGAGGGCTGGAGCTGCTCTGCTATGAGGACAGACTGAGAGAGTTGGGGTTGTGCAGTCTGGAGAAGAGAAGGCTCCCAGGAGACCTTCTTGTGGCCTTCCAGGATCTGAAGGGGGCTACAAGAAAGCTGGGGAGGGACTTTTTAAGGTGTCAGGTATAAAAATAAATCCACATGTATGTGTGTGGACACATGTATGTTCATTTCTTTGACACGGAATATATCTAATAAAAATCTCAGAATGCCTCTAATGAAAGCTGTGTCTACTATTGTATTGCAAACAGGGAGCAAAAGTTGCCCTAAACCTTTGTGGCTGGATCTGTTTGACACTTGGCTAGTCAAACATAACTCAGAACTTAATGTCCCATTTGGTAAGGGAGCTGAAATCACTTCATGCCATCCTAAACTTCTGTAGATATAACACCCACCTCGTACCTAGCTCATAAATAAAGTTATAAACAGTGAGAGAGCAGCGTGTGGCCAAAGAATATTGTAACTGGTATGGATAAAATAAAATTTGGGTGCTAGGACACCTTCTTGTGGCCTTCCAGTATCTGAAGGGGGCTACAAGAAAGCTGGGGAGGGACTTTTTAGGCTATCAGGTAGTGATAGGACTGGGGGGAATGGAACAAAGCTGGAAGTGGGGGAGATTCAGACTGGATGTGAGGAAGAAGTTCTTCCCCATGAGAGTGGTGAGAGCCTGGAATGGGTCTCTCTCTCTCTCTGCCATGGCTTTGCCAGGGGATCTCTGCTTTGACTACTGTTTGAGGTAACAGGAAGGAGGGAGGAGGTGGGGGAGGAGGTGAACAGTCCCCTCCACCCACCATGGTGGGTGTGAGGAGTTTCTGTGTTGATAAATATATCTCTCTATTGTACATCTATTGTATATTTGGTTCATATCCGTTGCATTCCAGATTTCCAGATTGTAGTTTGCTTGTAAATAGAGTTTCATTTGCTTCCAGCCCAAATTGGAGGGAAAAAATTTTTCTCTGTGAAGGTGACAGAAGACTGGAAGAGGCTGCCCAGGGGGGTTGTGGAGTCTCCCTGTCTGGAGATATTCAAAACCCACCTGGATGTGTTCCTGTGTGATCTGCTCTAGGTGCTCCTGCTCTGGCAGGGGGGTTGGACTGGATGAGCTTTGGAGGTCCCTTCCAGCCCCTAACATTCTGTGATTAGTAAGGTGAAATAAAAATGTTATGCTTCATTCTAGGTCAGATGTGCCTACCATAAATAAACCTATTACAATATGCTGCCCTGTGTGCATTTGCAGATGTTCTCAAATGGTAGAAAAAAAAACACTGAGGGAAAAAAAAAAAAAAAAAAGAAAATTCACCCCTCAAGCAACAGCTTATGGCCAATTCAATGGAATTCTACTTCTCAGAATAAAGTCTTGATTAAATGTGTGATGAGAAAACCCCCCTTAAATCTCACAAGGGGACTGCACAGAGCTGAATGAGCAATAATGGCAGACAGTTCTACAATTATACTCCTAGATTTCCACTAGATTTTGCACCGAAGTTTCACTCATGTTGCCCTGTTTGATTGACTGCAATTTTCTCCATTCCTCAGATTGGTGCCAGAAAGCAACATTTTGTTCCATTCATCACAGCAAGTGACACAGTGTTCCTGGGCATGTGATATTAACCCAAAGCAATGTTGCCTCTCTTTCTTCTTTGGGCATGCCAGAGGTTGATTTTTTGGTAGCATCTGATATGCACTTGGGTTGTCAGTCACAGCCCTATCTCACTTTGAAATCAACTTCTGGAAATAAATGCATCTTTGGGAAGAAAAAGAAAAAAAAGAGCAAATTTCACAGTATGAGAGTATCACAGGATATCAGAGGTTGGAAGGGACCTCCAGAGATCATCAGGTCCAATCCCCCTGCCAGAGCAGGATCACCCAGGGGAGTCTGCACAGGAATGCATCCAGGTGGGTTTGGAAAGGCTCCAGAGAAGGAGACTCCACAACCTCTCTGGGCAGCCTGTTCCAGGGTTCTGTCACCTTCACTGGAAAGAAGTTTCTGCTCATGTTGAGGTGAAATCTTCTCTGTTCAAGTTTGATCCTGTTGTTGTTCCTTGGCTTATCACTGTACACCACCCAAAAGAGCCTGGCCCCCTCCCCTTGACACCCACCCCTCAGATATTGATAGACATTGATCAGATCCCTTCTCATCCTTCTCTTCTCCAGACTGAACAGCCCCAGGGCTCTCAGTCTCTCTTCACAGGGGAGATGCTCAAGTCCCCTAAGCATCCTCCTGGCTCTCCCTTGGACTCTCTCCAGCAGGTCTCTGTCTCTCTTGAACTGGGGAGTCCCAAACTGGACACAGGATTGCAGGTGTGGTCTGAGCAGGGCAGAGTAGAGGGGGAGAAGAACTTCCCTAGCCCTGCTGGCCACACTTTCCTTGCTGCACCCCAGGATCCCATTGGCTTTCTTGGCCACAAGAGCACATTGCTGTCCCATGCAGAACTTGCTACCCACCAACACTCCAAGGTCTTTCTCTGTGGAGCTGCTTTCCAGCAGGGCAGCCTCTAACCTGTCCTGGTGCCTGTTGTTATTCCTCCCCAGATGCAGGACCCTGCACTTGTCCTTATTGACCTTCCTGAGGTTTGCCTGCAGGCAGCTCTCAGCCTGTCCAGGTCACACTGGCTGGCAGCACAGCCTGACAGGTGTCAGCCACCCCCCAGTTTTGTATCATCAGAACTTGCTGAGGGTACTCTCAATGCCCTCAGCCAGGTCATTCATAAAGGTGACAATAAAGATGTCAATAAGTTACATTGCCTGACTCTCCCAGCACATCACACCTTACCCTCACCCTCTGTAGAGAAGGAACAGAAGAGCCTTAGGTTTGCTTCTCAGTCCTCAGTGATATCCTCAGGCCCAAGAGTGAGATTAGATTCTTACTTGGCCTCCCCTGCATAGCCTGTTTGAAGCTCCACCAAAATGCTTCAGCAAGTGACCTAGCACTGACTTTCCAGGTGACAAATCTGCCCATCACTGCTGCTTGCTACTCATTGAACAATGATCCTGACAGCCTGAAGAGCTTTCCTGAGGTTTCAAAGCAGGCACAGCCACACAGGATTGCTGCATAGTGCTTGCAAAACTTCCTGCAAGCAATGCTGCTCACGTTTCACACAAGGCAGACACTCCAGCACGTTCAAGGGCATTCCTCAAGAAACAGTATGCTAATTCCATCTCTCCAGCTAAGCTGGGGTCTGGTGCACATCAAATACAACAACAACAGCAAAAAAGAAAAATAAAATTGATGGCACAGGGCAGTACAACATAATGCACTGTACTGGCAAGGTAATTTATTATTGCCATATCATAATATCACTCCCATTACAGCTTAGGGGCCGCCTCGCTGGAAAGCAGCTCCAGGGAGAAGGACCTTGGGCAGCAGGTTCTGCATGGGACAGCAATGTGCCCTTGTCGCCAAGAGAGCCAATGGCATCCTGGGGGGCAGCAAGAAAAGTGTGGCCAGCAGGGCTAGGGAGGTTCTTCTCCCCTTCTGCTCTGCCCTGCTGAGACCACAGCTGCAATCCTGTGTCCAGTTTGGGGCTCCCCAGTTCAAGAGAGACAGAGACCTGCTGGAGAGAGTCCAAGGGAGAGCCAGGAGGATGCTTAGGGGACTTGAGCATCTGCCCTGTGAAGAGAGCCTGAGAGCCCTGGGGCTGTTTAGTCTGGAGAAGAGAAGGCTGAGAGGGATCTGATCAATGTCTCTCAAGAGCTGAGGGGTGGGTGTCAAGGGGAGGGGGCCAGGCTCTTTTGGGTGGTGCACAGAGACAGGCCAAGGAACAATGGAGACAAACTTGAACAGAGAAGATTTCACCTCAACATGAGGAGAAACAACTTTACAATGAGGGTGACAGAGCCCTGGAACAGGCTGCCCAGGGGGCTTGTGGAGTCTCCTTCTCCAGACTCCCCTGGGTGCTCCTGCTCTGGCAGGGGGGTTGGACTGGATGATCTCTGGAGGTCCCTTCCAACCTCTAATGTTCTGTGATGGTGTGACACTATTAGACACAGATACACACATGCAAATTATAGTTATTGTGCAAAATTTTGTCAAAGGTACAAAGCAATACTACAGACTTACTACAGAATTAGCACTGATCTGATTTTACTACACTCATTTCTTACACATAACTTCAGTGTAAGTTGTAAAACTTACAGCTTTTAGCATTCTAGGCTCACAAAACCTCCATACCAGACTAAATTTTACCAGTCTTACAGCAAATTCCTAATTCCTCATTATTTATACTAGGCTGTGGTGGGTTGAAATTACCCTCCCCAACTAACTTGGAGAGCCTCCCCCAGAATAAAACCTCCAAACCATCTCATTTTGGGCTGGAAGCAAATGAAGCTCTGTTTACAAGCAAACTACAATCTAGCAATATGGAATGCAATGAATATGTACCAAAGATACAATAGATGTACAATAGAGAGAGATTTACCATTTATAAACAACACAGAAACTCCTCACACCCCCTGGATGGATCCAGGGGGACCATTCACCTCCTTTCTCACTCCCTCCCTCCTTCCTGTGGCCTCACACAGGAGTCAAAACAGAGATCCCCTGGCCTGGCCATGAGAGAAAGAAAGAGATTTCAAGCAGAAGAGACAGGAGAAGAAGAGAGGGGAACTGTTTCTGCCTCTGTTCTATATCCCATTAGCAATCCAATGAATTCTATAGACCTTAGCATTATTTTCCTTTTGCATCCAATGGTAATTTACTTTCAGTCTTTGCAGTCAGGGACTAGGCTAAAGTTCCCCCTTCCAACTGTACCACAGGGTCAAGCACCAATCTGTTCTTGGCTGGTTTTATTCTCTTCTGGAGCTTGTCCCTGTGTTCCACATTTAAGCTCACCTGTGCTTTTGATTAACACTTAACTGAAGTCACTGGAAGTGGTATAAACATCCACAAACTCAAGGAGCAGCAAAACAAGGTACTTTAGAATGGGAGAAAATTTGATCCATCCCTTTCTGCAGGAAACTACCACATTCCTACTGTGTAGGGATGAAAACTAAACCATGGGATGACCTGATCAAGGGCAGAAAATTACAGAGCAGTGTTAAGGACTTGACAGAGAACTGGTGGACACTGAGCCTAGTCCAGGTCATTTGCATGGAAAGCATTCAAGTTGTGGTCAAACCTAGCAATGAATAGAATCTTACTGGGAATCCCAGAGATGACACCAGAACAAGGTAAACCTTACAGCTGTGTCTCCTCAATAATGTTATTGTTTTCCAGGCACCTGGTTATGAAAGCAAAAAATAAATGTAATTACTGCTAGAAATAGGTTGATCCTACTGTGGGGACTGTCTTGACCTCTGGTGTTTAAGGTGGTAGCACCACAGCTGTGGCTCTGTGGTTCTGGAAAACAAAAGGTAAGACCTGCACTGAGAGGATACAGCTTTCAGGAGGCAAACAGAGAAAAGGTCAAGATTTTGGATACATAAGACTAAAATAGAGGGCTGGAAGGAACTGATCTGATTTAAGGGCCTATTGATGCTGAAATGAGAACATACTGCCTTCACTCCTCCTTCTTCCTGTCCCTATTGCTGACTGTGTGGAGTTCAGAAACTCTTTGTGCTCTCCTCAAAGTTCAGTGGCCCCTGCTGCTTATTAGTACAGTTACAAACGAATCATCTTGAGGTCACAGAATCACAGAATCTTCTTCTGTTAGCTTATTTTTCTGCTGGATTAGTAAAATGTATTGGCACACAGGAAGCCTAGAGTCATGAGAACTGGTGAGTACACAAAGAGGGAATAGAGATGCTCCTGACTCTGGTGGCAGGGAGCTCACAGACCACAAACAGAAACAAGGAAAGACAAATTAACAGGTAAAAGCAATAGTCACCACTTAGTATTCACCAGTTCTGTATCTATTAGCAAATGTTTGACACAGGGAAGGATGGGGAGATTTTTTTTTGTTGTTGTTGCTGTTGTTTTTTAATATTGGGAAGATCACACAGTAATGTCAAAAATGCTCTAGGATTTTGTGCAGTGTGATTTGTGACCTGTAAGCTTCCACCCCTGTTACACCATGGACACCTGTGCAGAGGTAACCTGAGCCTTCTAGATGTATGCAATTCTTAGCAACTCCACAGCATCTCTTTGAGAAAACAGATGAATGGCCTGCACCATCCTGCCTGACTACAAAACATAAGATAAACACAAGCTCACAGGGTGTTTGGGGTCAGAAGGGACCTCTGGAGATCATGGAGTCCAGATCCCCTGCCAGAGCAGGACCATAGAACCCAGCACAGGTCACTCAGGAATGCATCCAGACAGGGCTTGAAAGTCCCCAGAGAAGGAGACTCCACAACCTCTCTGGGCAGCCTGTTCCAGTGCTCTGTGAGCATCACAGGGAAAA
Source organism: Indicator indicator (assembly GCF_027791375.1). NCBI lineage: Eukaryota > Metazoa > Chordata > Aves > Piciformes > Indicatoridae > Indicator > Indicator indicator. Next base: position 2,102,752 of record NC_072012.1, read on the forward strand.
GTTCTTCCTCATGTTGAGGTGGAACCTCCTGTGCTGGAGTTTCTATCCACTGCCCTTTGTCCTATCCCAGGGTGCAAGTGAGCAGAGCCTGTCCCCTCCCTCTTGACCCCCAGCCCTCAGATATTGATAAACATTGATTAAATCCCCACTCAGTCTTCTCTCCAGACTAAACAGCCTGTGAATTCTCTTTTACTCAGCCAGGAAGGAGAGTGAAAAGATGTGAGAAGGCAGACAGTAAATGAAGCTGAGCCAGGTACTCCCAGGCTCGTGGTGATGCTCTTGGGTTTGCAGTGAGCTAAGAAGTTGTGACACTGCACTGGGACTCACCACTTGGTGCTGAAGGGTACAGAGCAAACATGGCCACTTTGCCCAAGAGCAAACATGCTGCGAGTTGCTGTCTGCTGCTTCCTCTGAAAGGAAAGCTGTGAGTTCATTCTTCCCCCTGAGATGTGCCCTGCTTTCACGTCGTGGCCTTTGCTGTCAATCCACACAGTGACAACACTTTTCTTATCACTTGAGCACCAGCCCCCACCACTGTGAAGCACACACCCACTGCAAGTGGCTCAGCCTCTTCTGCCTTGCTTTCTTGCCTTCACTGTGTTGCATTCTGCTTCCTCCATTTTCTTAGTTTCTTAGTCTTTGTGGTGGGTTGAAAATTTCCCTCCCTCCCCCCGACATTATATTCACCAGACCAGCTCAGTTGGAAGCAAAGGAAAGCTGTGTTTGCAAGCAAAAGTACAATCTACAATGGAATGCAATGAATATGTATAAAATATACAAGATTTACTGTATTTGCAGGTATTTACAGTGAATAAAAAGCACAAGAACCCTCCTGGTCTTTGGCTGAAACTAATAGCTTCTCCCTCCCTGCCCCCCCCCCCCCCCCCCCCCCTTACTCTTTTGCACACAAAAGGGACAAGAGAAAGGAGCAGAGAGATATTTTGTTAGACTGAGCCAAAACAATGCAGCCAAGGTCAAGCAGAAACCAGTTAGCATCTCCCAGCCCAAGGAAGCAAGAAGAGAGAGAGATTGGTTTTGTACAATGAGTTTAAGTCAGTTATCTGTTCCAAAGGGATTGTTTAGGACTATCATTCTTTTCCTCTTTACACCCAATTGTGATTTATTTACATTTTAGAATCAGAGAATCATAGAATTGTCAGGGTTGGAAGGGACCTCAAGCATCATCCAGTTCCAACCCCCCTGCCACCCCTACCTCACACTACAGCAGATTGCTCACAGCCACATCCATCCTGCCCTTCAAAACCTCCAGGGATGAGACTTCTACCACCTCCCTGGGCAACCTCTTCCAGTGTCTCATCACCCTTATGGGGAAGAACTTCTTCCTAACATCCAATCTGAATCTCCCCACTTCTAGTTTTGCTCCATTCCCCCCAGTCCTATCACTCCCTGACACCCTCAAAAGTCCCTCCCCAGCTTTCTTGTAGCCCCCTTCAGATCCTGGAAGGCCACAAGAAGGTCTCCTGGGAGCCTTCTCTTCTCCAGACTGAACAGCCCCAACTCTCTCAGTCTGTTCTCCATAGCAGAGCAGCTCCAGCCCTCTGCTCATCCTCATGGTGCTTCTCTGGACACCTTCCAGCACCTCCATATCCCTCTTGTAACAGAGGCTCCAGAACTGGATGCAGTACTCCAGGTGTGGTCTTAGCAGAGTGGAGCAGAGGGGGAGAATCCCCTCCCTGGCCCTGCTGGCCACACTTCTCTTGCTGCAGCCCAGGCTCTGCTTGGCTCTCTGGGCTGCAAGTGCTCACTGCTGGCTCCTGTTGAGCTTCTCCTCTCTCAGCACCCCCAAGGCCTTTTCTTCAGGGCTGCTCTCAAGCCAGTCCCTGCCCAGCCTATATCTGTGCTTGGCATTGCCCCAACCCAGATGTAGAACCCTTCATTGGGTCTTGTTGAACCTCATGAGGTCATCCTGGGTTCACCTCGCCAGCCTGTCCAGGTGTCTCTTACTCTCCAAGACCTGTGGAAAATTTTAAAGGCACAGCCTAAAACTCTACCACAGTCTTTTTTCACAAATGTTCTCATTTAAAAAAAGGTACTTCAGGAAGCAACCACTTAAGACAAAAAAATTACCCTTTAAAAGTAACTAATAGAATGAAGTGCCATGATTAAGACCATCTTAATTATATGCACAAGGCAGATATCATGAAAGTTTGGGGCTCTTTTGTGGAGCATGCTACAGTTTCAGGTCTCTGTACCATGTACTTAGAGACACAATATGGACTATAGGGAATCAGGAAGTCAGTCCCTACCTTCTGCAGATGGAAAAGTAAAGAATCATAGAACCACAGAATCATAGAATCATAGAATCAGTCAGGGTTCGAAGGTACCACAAGGATCATCCAGTTCCAACCCCCCTGCCATGGCCAGGGACACCTCACACTACAGCAGGCTGGCCAGAGCCTCATCCAGCCTGGCCTTAAACACCTCCAGGGATGGGGCCTCAACCACCTCCCTGGACAACCCATTCCAGGCTCTCACCACCCTCATGGGGAAGAACTTCTTCCTCACATCCAGTCTGAATCTCCCCACTTCCAGCTTTATTCCATTCCCCCCCACTCCTGTCACTCCCTGATAGCCTAAAAAGTCCCTCCCCAGCTTTCTTGTAGTCCCCTTCAGATACTGCAAGGCCACAAGAAGGTCACCTGGGAGCCTTCTCTTCTCCAGACTGAACAGCCCCAGATCTCTCAGTCTGAAAGAAGATTAGAGATGAGGCCACTTGACACCATAATAAGAGTCACAACTGAACCCTACCCTCCACAGCTGTTCAGAAAAATGGGGTGATTCAGAGAGCTTCAGAGCTTTCCCTGTGGTGCTGATAAAGCTAAATTTGTTGTTAGTCAGAACACTGCTTTGGTTCTATGCTTGCTGCAGATTAGAAGGCTCTGCCTTTCCAGTTGTTCTAAATCACAGTCTACAGCAAAGATTTCAGTGCTTCACAGAGATGAGATCACAGAATCACAGAATTTTAGGGGCTGGAAGGGACCTCCAAAGCTCATCCAGTCCAACCCCCCTGCCAGAGCAGGAGCACCTAGAGCAGATCCCACAGGAACACAGCCAGGCAGCTCTTGAATAGCTCCAGAGAGGGAGATCTTGAAAACTTACTGTTTTCTCCCATATCCATTTATATCCTACATGATCATATAGAGCTTTTGTGAAAACTAAGGGGAAAAAGCAAAGCACCTAAAGAGAAAATGTAGGCCCTACAGCATGTCCTGCAGCTCAATGGCTTCTATGACAATTCAACCAAGGTTAAGACACCATGGGTTTCAGAGCTCCTGTGCCAGACCAGCTGTGACTGCTGATGTTAACACTACCCTTTTTTTTCTTTCAACTAACAACATCAGGAAAAGGAATCAGGACAGAAAGATCAGAAACACTCTTACTTTTCCCTTTTTCTTTATAGAATCATAGAAAGGTGCAGGCCAGAAGGGACCTCCAAAGCTCATCCAGTCCGAACTCCCTGCACTCAGCAGGGACATCCCCAACTAGATCAGGCTGCCCAGGGCCTCGTTCAGCCTCACCTTCAATATCTCCAGGGAAGGAGCCTCAACCACCTCCCTGGGAAACCTCTTCCAGTGTTCCACCAACCTCATAGTGAAGAACTTGTTCCTCACATCCAATCTCAGTCTGCTCTGCTCTAGTTTGAAGCCATTGTCCCTCATCCTGTCCCTGAAAGCCTTTGCAAACAGTCTCTCTACAGCCTTCCTGTAGCCCCCTTCAGGTTCTGCCTCCTTCACAAAAGAAACACCAACAAGACCTACAGATCTTGCAGAAGGTCTGGCATGCTGAGGAAACAAATACCAAATTCCCCCTGCCATTCACATCATCCCACTTTGTCCCACAGAAAATCTGTTACTCAGTTTCTCAGAGACTACTCAGAGACTAGGTTAGGTGAATGGGTGAAGGTTTTTTATTATGTTACAGATATTTTTATAGTGACTCAAGTTTGTCTTTTACCAGTCAGAGATCACTGCTTGAAATACTCAACCATATGTATGTCTCAGCAAAACCTGAAATCAAGGAGATAATATTCAAATACAATGACAATAAAACCCCCAAGAGATTGCATAATTATAGAATCCTAGATTCAGAGAATCACCCAGCTTGGAAGGGACCTCTAAAGGTCATCCACTCCAACCCCCCTGCAGTGAGCAGGGACACCCTCATCTAGATCAGGTTGCCCAGAGCCTTGTCCAGCCTCACCTTGCGTAGCTGCAGGGATGGAGCCTCCACCACCTCTCTGGGCAACCTGTTCCAGTGCTCAACCACCCTTATTGTAAAGAACTTGTTCCTAACATCCAACCTAAATCTGCTCTGCTCTCCTTTCAAACCATTGCCTCTTGTCCTGTGCCTGCAAGCCTTCATAAACAGTCCCTCTGCAGTCTTCTTGTAGGTCCCCCTCAGTACTGGCAGGCTGCTATTAGGTCTCCCTGGAGCCTTCTCTTCTCCAGGCCACACAACCCCAGCTCCCTCAGCCTGTCCTCCCAGCAGAGGTGTTCCAAGTGTTTCTCTCAAGCATCATCTTATCTTCTGTCCTTTTTCAGTTCTTTTTTTCTTCTTCTTCTTCTTTTTTTTTTTTTCTTTCTTTCTTTCAGTGCTCCTTCCCTTATCTCTGGTTTGGCACACAGAGTACACAAAGTAGATGAAGAATTCACATATGGTCATAAGTCATTTTCATAACTGATACAGAAACTGCCCCAGCACAAGCTCCATCTGCCTCAACAGGGCTGAAAAGCAAACAGATGTGGCCAAGTGTGAATTCCCTTCATATCCCTCACTCTCATATACTTCCCAGAGCTGCTACAGCAAAGCTTACAGTAGCTTGTATGGAGTTAGGGTCAGGTGCCATCGATTAATACAGTCCCTCTGATGATCAGACCTAAGCTCAGCTTCATCATGCTCTGGATCTGCCTGCTCTGTGGTAGTTTCAGGCTACGCCTAGAGAATCTTCCTCAGGACAGTGGTAGAATGTAAATAAACCACCACTGGATGTAAAATGAAAAATAATAATGAGCTCTAAATAATCCCAGTGGACAAACTGCCAACATAAGGCAGTTCTGTAAACTATGTTTCTCTCTTTTCAGCTTCCTTGCTCTGAGAGATGCTAACTTGTGCTTCTGGCTAGCTTTTGCTAACCTTGGCTGTGTTCTCTGTTGTGGCTGAGTCTAACAAACAACTCCCTGCTCTTTCTCTTGTCCCTTGTGTACAGGAGGGCAGGAGGGAAGGGGGCAGGGAAAGGGAAGCCATTAGCAGCTCCCCTGGTTTTGTCCAGGGAGGGTTCTTGTGCTGTTTATAAATTGTAAATACCTGTAAATATTGTCTGTTTTGTACATAATCATTGCATTTCATTGTAGATTGTAGTTATGCTTGCAAATGCAGCTTCATTCACTTCCAGCTGAGCTGGTCTGGCAATTTAATGTTGGGGGGTGGGGGGAATTTTTCAACCCATCCTGCTGCTCCCAGAGCCAGAGTGCTGGCATTACACCAGAGACATCAGCAGAGCAGAGCAAAAGTCCTACTTTGTTTTTATGTTTTCACACAGAAAACTTAATCCCAATGACACAAAGTAAAATTCTATTGATGACCATCAAGCGTGTGCTCACCCAATGGATTTTCTTGCCTCCAGGCCAACACTAATCTGCAGAGTGCTCAAACACCTTTTAATTAGCATGACACATAAATATTTCAAGCCCTTCAACTGTCCTATCTCAACATAAGAGGCAAGAAAGTGAGGAGAAAAATGAAGTCCATGCAAACATGAAGCATTCTGGAATATTTATTTCTCACTTTAGTGCATTTACTTCCCACAGCCTTTTTGATATCCACCTGCAGAATCCTTACAATGGGAGAGGGCAAAAGAAAATTCCTAAAACCACTAACTCATACCTTGGAACACAGTCTGATCCATTGAGAAAGCACTGCACTACTAAATACACATGAAAAATCAAGTCTAATAATTTTTTGTCACAGGGCAAATTAAACAAAAGAACCAGTGTAAAGGAGTAATTTTTTTTAATGGAGAAGATAAATATATACCCTGAAGTCTGTAGTTTGAAGCTAAATGGTGTCAAATCTCTGTACCATGAATGAAAAAATGTTGTTTGTTCTTAATGCTGCTGCAAGTTCTTTTTCTTTCTGTGATAGTGCGTGTGTCAGCACAGATCCATGAAGATGTTTGCAGTGGTATTATTTAGAATGATAGAATGGTCCAGGTTTGGAAGGGACCTCTAAAGCTCATCCAGTCTGACCTCCCCCTCTGCAACCCAACTAGATCAGGCTGTCCAGAGCCTCCTCCACCCTCATCTTGAGTATCTCCAGGGAAGGAGCCTCAACCACCTCCCTGGGTAACCTCTTCCAGTGTTCCACTGCCCTCATAGGAAAGAACTTGTTCCTCACATCCAATCTGCTCTGCTCTAGTTTGAAGCCATTGTCCCTCATCCTGTCCCTGCAGGCCTTTGCAAACAGTCTCTCTGCAGCCTTCCTGCAGCCCCCTTCAGGTACTGGCAGGCTGCTCTTAGGTCTCCCTGGAGCCTTCTCTTTATGCTGAACACCCCCAGCTCCCTCAGCCTGTCCTCATAGCAGAGCTGCTCCAACCCCCTGAGCATTTTTGTGGCCCTCCTCTGGACCCTCTCCATCAGGTCCCTGTCCTTCCTCTATTGAGAGCTCCAGAGCTGGATGCAGTGCTGCAGGTAAATGGACCCAACGTTCTGCTAGGTGGTACTGAGACTCAAGAAGCAAGCAGACCTTCTCCTATCATGACTTACACTTCATTTTCTAGTATGACTCCTTCTTGGCTCTGCAAGTGGATTGCTGGCATTAAGCAGCTGTTGCTATTGTGAGTGCTACAGCAGTATGGTTTTCCATGACCATCCTCCTGATCAAGAGCCAGATGGAGGGTATGACCCCATGGGCCAAAGGGTGTGTTTAGAGGCTTATTCTAGCACAACACCACATGCTCACAGTCCCAATTACAGGCACACACTACTGTCAGCACAACTCAAAGGTATTCTATACCTGCTTTGCTGATACACAGAGGCAGATTAGAAAGCCAGAAGGAACTATGGTGATCACTTGGTCTGACCTGCAGTATTGCTAAGGGCTTGGGAACTCCCAGAAGACATTCCTACCTGGAGCAGAGATTCTGCCTTGGAAAATCACAACTGTGACTTATGAACTACCTGTCTTAAAGAACTCAGGAGGTTCAACAAGACCAAGTGCAGGGTCCTGCAGCTGGGTTGAGGCAATCCCAAGCAGAAATCCAGGCTGGGAAGGGACTGGCTGGAGAGCAGCCCTGAGGAGAGGGACTTGGGGTTGCTGGTGGATGAGAAGCTCAACAGGAGCCAGCAGTGAGCACTTGCAGCCCAGAAAGCCAACCAGAGCCTGGGATAAATCCAGCAAAGCGTGGCCAGCAGGGCCAGGGAGGAGATTCTCCCCCTCTGCTCCACTCTGCTGAGACCCCACCTGGAGCTCTGGGTCCAGTTCTGGAGTCTCTGTTACAAAAATGATGTGGAGGTGCTGGAAGGTGTCCAGAGAAGGGACATGAGGATGAGCAGAGGGCTGGAGATACTCTGCTCTGGAGACAGACTGAGAGAGTTGGGGTTGTTCAGTCTGGAGAAGAGAAGGCTCTGAGGAGACCTTCTTGTGGCCTTCCAGTATCTGAAGGGGGCTACAAGAAAGCTGGGGAGGGACTTTTGAGGTTGTCAGGGGTTGATAGGACTGGGGGGGAATGGAGCAAAACTAGAAATGGGTAGATTCAGATTGGATATTAAGAAGAAGTTCTTCCCCATGAAGGTGGTGAGACACTGGAAGAGGGAGGTGGTGGAAGCCTCATCCCTGGAGGTTTTTGCAGCCAGGCTGGATGTGGCTGTGAGCAACCTGCTGGAGTGTGAGGTGTCCCTGCCCATGGCAGGGGGGTTGGAACTGGATGATCCTTGAGGTCCCTTCCAACCCTGACAATTCTATGATTCTAAGTAAAATAATCCTTAAAAGAGGACTTGTGTCCTCTCATGATCTGGGAACAAAAAGTTCTTTCTTCCTATTAGACATCAGCAAAAGGTAAGGGAAGCAACAAGAGTTAATGGAAGGTCTTTCACACTGGAGAAGTCACCTGAAAATGATGAACAAGCACATTACACAACAGCAGGAATTGTATGGCAAGAGAAGATTTCATGGTTGGGCAATTTAGCTTGGTCACTGCCTTTGTAAATTCTCTCTCCCCTCAAGGGCAAACTCCTTTAATAATAATAATAATAATAATAATAATAATAATAATAATAATAATAATAATAACAATAACAATAATAATAATATTCAAATAACTTTTCACACAGACATAAGAGAGAGACTGGTTTGGCCATCACTGCAAAATGTTCTCTCAGACACAGAAGATAAATCTTTCTGTAAAGGTTTTGGATGTGCATGCCCTATTTCTTTATATACAGATATATATACAGACATGTATATATATAAAAAAATACATATAAAAAAATATGTATACACACACACATCTACTCTGAGAAGAACATAAATGTATTTTGAAAGTTATGAAGTGATAGAAGGTAGATTTATAGGACCTTATATTGCAACTGGCTGAGGGCCCTGAACATAAAGGAGAAGATGCTTTGTGTGTGACACCTTTAAAGACCAGCAGAGATGCATAGTTCCTGTCTTGTGGGATGTGAGGAAGACTACCTTGGTTAAGGTTTTCAAAGATAAGTGAAATATCATTGTGGTGTCACAGGCTCACAGGATGTTAGGGGTTGGAAGGGACCTCTGGAGATCGTTGAGTCCACCCCCCCCTTGTCAGAGCAGGACCATAGAATCCAGCACAGGTCACACAGGAATGCATCCAGCTGGGTTTTGAATGTGTCCAGAGAAGGAGATTCCACAACCCCCCTGGGCAGCCTGTTCCAGTGCTCTGTGATCCTCACAGTGAAGAAGTTCCTCCTCATGTTGAGGTGGAAACTCCTGTGCTGCAGTTTCCATCCATTGCCCCTTGTCCTACCACAGGGTGCAAGTGAGCAGAGCCTGTCCCCTCCCTCTTGACCCTCAATCCTCAGTTATGAACATATATTAAATCCCCTCTCAGTCTTCTCCTCTCCAGACTAAACAGCCCCAAGGCTCTCAGCCTCTCCTCCCCAGGCAGGGCTCCAGTCCCTTCAGCATCCTCATAGCCATCTGTTGGACTCTCTTCAGCAGATCCCTGTCCCTTCTGAACTGGGGAGCCCAGAACTGGATGCAATATTCCAGGTGAGGTCTCAGCAGGGCAGAGTAAAGGGGGAGGAGAACCTCCCTGGCTCTGCTGGACACACTCCTCTTGATGCACCCCAGGACCCCATTGGCCTTTTTGGCACCAGGGCACGTTGCTGTCCCATGCAGAACTTGTTGCCCAGCAGCACTCCCAGGTCCTCCTCCACAAGGAGATAAGCACCTGAGGATAATGGTACCAGAGGAAAGCTGGTTGCTAAGGCAAAGGCATACACAAGGACAATGAAGACCTCCTGTGTCTTGAGCTCCTTTGCTCCTCCTGTAGATGTGCAATCATTCTCATATCCTTTTTTTCCCCTGATCTTTAAGCATACTGAGCTCCCCCATGGCTCTCAGCAAGTTCAGAGGGAGCTTTGAGGTAGTCACCTTGGCAAAGCTCAGCCAAGAACTCGAATGTCTAAAGGGCTCAGAAGCCTACTTCAAAGGTGATTAATTTTTAAAAGCAGGCCTAAATTCACCTGCTCCACTTTTGCTATTATTTGTAGAACAATAATAATCATGCCTCATTTGGCAAAGGACTTTGGGACCCTCCAGCTGAAAGATGCTATTCAATTACTCTCATGAAACCATTGTTAAAAATGAGATTTCCCCCTCATGCCCATCTTCTAATCAGCTGAAGGAGACTAAGTTCAAAAGTTCACCTTGATTCTATCTGGATTCATAATCTCTTTAGGAAATTGAAATGAGAAGGCAGAAAATGGGGAGAAGAAAAATGTCCACTGGTAAGAAAACAAAGGGAGAAGAGAGAGGCAAATTAAAGAGACTGAAAAATGATTCTGAGTAGGCATGAGAAAAAAAAAAAAGAGAAATTATGAGTGGTCTCAGAAACAGAGTGCTGGCAACATTAGCTTTGTCTACAATCCTACCATCATACATAATCTCCAATGGTTTTGAGGGGTTTTATCATTTAATGAACTCCCCTTACCAAAATTCCACAGAGAAGGAGAGGTTCAAACAAACAAACAAACAATCCACCAAATGGTTTGTGAACCCTGACTGTGCACAAAATCTTTGGAAAGGTTAATTTAAGATACGTCATACTGTGGAAGGTTTCTTTCTCTAAATATTATATTGATCTAACATAAATGTAAAGCCAGCCCCTCAGACTCACAGCTTTGCAGGAACCAATAGAATCAATTCCACCAAAAAAAATACCCCAAGACTGGAGTCATCCCAGGAGGTGTTTAAGGCCAGGCTGGATGTGGCTCTGAGCAACTTGATGTAGTGTGAGATGTCCCTGCCCATGGCAGGAGGGTTGGAACTGAATCATCCTTGAGGTCCCTTCCAACCCTAACAACTCTATGATTCTATGATTCTACCTGGCTGAACACTACTCTGCTAATTTTTAGTGTTGGAACAAAAAGGGAGAGTAAGACCATGGCTTGCACCAAAAAATGGAGCCCCTATTGCAAGAAGGATCTGGAGGTGCTGGAAGGTGTCCAGAGAAGGGCCATGAGGATGAACAGAGGGCTGGAGCTGCTCTGCTCTGGAGACAGACTGAGAGAGTTGGGGTTGTGCAGTCTGGAGAAGAGAAGGCTCCCAGGAGACCTTCTTGTGGCCTTGCAGTATCTGAAGGGGGCTACAAGAAAGCTGGGGAGGGACTTTTGAGGGTGTCAGGGAGTGATAGGAATGGGGGGAATGGAGCAAAACTAGAAATGGGTAGATTCAGATTGGATGTTAGGAAGAAGTTTTTCACCATGAGGGTGGTGAGACAGTGGCACAGGTTGCCCAGGGAGGTGGTGGAAGCCTCATCCCTGGAGGTTTTTGCAGCCAGGCTGGATGTGGCTGTGAGCAACCTGTTGTAGTATGAGGTGTCCCTGCCCATGGCAGAGGGGGTTGGAACTGGCTGAGCCTTGAGGTCCCTTCCAACCCTGACAATTCTATGATTCTATGCTGCACATACCATGAAGGCAGACTTCTTGTTGATAGCAAAATCTGCATAGTAGCATTTTGAAAGGTAATTGTAGCTGTCCTTATTTGATAATTTCCACTACAAAACACAGTAAAAGGATATCATTAAAAAAAATTGTCAGGCAGTAGAGTTTTTGGGTAACTGAGGCCCTCACAGCACAAGAGAATGGGTCCAGAGGAGGGACACAAGGATCATCAGAGGGCTGGAGGACCTCTCCTGTGGGGACAGGCTGAGAGAATTGGGGCTGTTCAGCCTGGATAAGAGAAGGCTAAGGGGAGACCTTATAATTATATTTCAATATCTGAAGGGGACCTTCAGAAAGGCTGGGAAGGGACTGTTTAGAAGGGCTTGGTGCAATAGGACAAGGGGAAACAGTTTGAAACTGGGGCAGTGTAGATTTAGGCTAGATGTAAGGAGGAAGTTCTTTACAATGAAAGTGGTAAAATACTGGAACAGGCTCCCCAGGGAGGTGGTTGAGGCCCCATCCCTGGAGACATTCAAGCTCAGACTTGATGTGGCCCTGAGCAGTCTGCTCGAGCTGGAGGTGTCCCTGCTCACTGCAGGGGGGTTGGACAAGATGACCTTTGAGAGTCTCTTCAAGCTCAATGCAATCTGTGAATATGTAAATATTAAACATTACCAAATTTAAAAGGATTTTTTGCTTCTATAATTCATTTTCTTAAAGACCTCCCCTTGGTTTAGCATAAAACCAGCAAATATTGACACTAGTTAAGGGGGCCACATGTCAGCATCAAGCAAAAAAACCTGGGTGATCCTGAAGTTCAGTCTGGAGAAGAGAAGGCTCCAAGGTCACCTTGGAGTAGCTTTCCAGTATCTGAAGGGGGCTACAAGAAAGCTGGGGAGGACTTTTTAGGATCTCAGGGAGTGATAGGACTGGGGGGAATGGAATAAAGCTGGAAGTGGGGAGATTCAGACTGGATGTGAAGAAGAAGTTCTTCCCCGTAAGAGTGGTGAGAGCCTGGAATGGGTTGTCTAGGGAGGTGGTTGAGGCCCCATCCCTGGAGGTGTTTGCAGCCAGGCTGGATGAGGCTCTGGCCAGCCTGCTGTAGTGTGAGGTGTCCCTGTCCATGGCAGGGGGTTGGAACTGGATGATCCTTGTGGTCCCTTCCAACCCTGACTGATTCTATGATTCTTCTATGATTCTATGAAGGTCTCTTCCAACCAAAGATATTCTGTGATTCTGTGATTCAATGGCAAGAAACAGTTCCCTTAGGAGATGGAGACATTCAATGCTACAACAGAGGTTGAAATAAAGTAAGATTCATTGCCCTTCCACCAGTTATAAAAACAGCTAAGGTCGGTATCAAAGTGTCACAGTACCACAGCAGCACAGGACATTAGAGGTTGGAAGAGATCATCAGGTCCAACCCCCTGCCAGAGCAGCATCACCCAGGGGAGTCTGCATAGGAATGCATCCAGGTGGGGTTTGGAAAGTCTCCAGAGAAGGAGATTCCACAACCCCTCTGGGCAGCCTGTTCCAGGGCTCTGTCACACTCTAAAGAAGTTTCTCCTCATGTTGAGCTGAAACCTTCTCTGCTCAAGTTTGAACTCATTGGTCCTTGTCTTATCACTGTGCACCACCCAAAAGAGCCTGGCCCCCTCCCCTTGACACCCACCCCTCAGCTCTTGAGAGACATTGATCAGATCCCCTCTCAGCCTTCTCTTCTCCAGACTAAACAGCCCCAGGGCTCTCAGGCTCTCTTCCCAGGGCAGATGCTCAAGTCCCCTAAGCATCCTCCTGGCTCTCCCTTGGACTCTCTCCAGCAGGTCTCTGTCTCTCTGGAGCTGGGGAGCCCCAAACTGGACACAGGATTGCAGCTGTGGTCTGAGCAGGGCAGAGAAGAGGGGGAGAAAAACCTCCCCAGCCCTGCTGGCCACACTTTCCTTGCTGCACCCCAGGATGCCATTGGCTCTCTTGGCCCCCAGGGCACATTGCTGTCCCATGCAGAACTTGCTGCCCACCAGCACTCCAAGATCTTTCTCCATCAACTCACACACCTGATCTACAACTGGACAAAGTGAATCTTGGTCCCCTTACAACGAAGATGAAAGAGTGCAGTGACTTTCAAAAAATGACTGCAAATGATCAGTAAGTTTGCCCTAGCAATTTTTTTCCCCTTTTCAGCAGCAGTATCAATCCATTCAGCTGGCAGTGCTGACTGCAGTTTTCACCTTCATGCTTCAAATATTAGAATATGTCAAGCCAGCCCTGCTATCTGATCCCATCCATCTCCTGATGTCAATGAGCTTCAGGCAGGATGGGGAAGTGCAACTGAAGATATCTTCTGGAATCAAAATGGCTGAGAATAAGTTGCAAAAGCATTGCAAAGATGCACTGAAGTTCTAGAACGTTTTCCCAGTTGTAGGCTGATGCCTAGGGAACTTCCAGAGGCACTGAGCAGAAAAATAGCAGCTGACCATCGGATACAAAAGGAAAATAAGGATAAAGTCTAAAGAATTCCATTGTCTTGCTAATAGGGATAAAAGTTATTCTCTCTCTTAAACAATTCTCTCTCTTTTCTCCTACACTCTAGCTGCTGCTAGCTGGTGCCTTTGCTTGGCTTTGCTGACCTTGGCTGCATTCCTTGTTGTGGCTGAGTTCCAGCAAGCCACACCAACTTCTTTCTCCTTTTCTCCCTTTTCCCTTGTAGGGGTGGGGTTAAGAAAAAGGCTGTGAGCAGCCCCCTTGGCTTTGTCCAGAGCGGTCTTTGTGTTGTTTCTATATTATAAATAGTTGTCAATAGAAATATTTTTGTACATATCCATTGCATTTCATACTTTCTAGATTTTAGTCTGCTTGTAAACAGAGCTTCATATGCTTCCAGAACCTTCTGAGTTAGTCTGGTGGTTAATTTTGGGGGTAATTCTCTAAATTTATGGTGGGGGTTAACTCCTAAACCCACCACCAATGTGGTACTGTTGGAGAAGAGGGAGAACACCTCCTAACATATTGCACTGACAAAAGTCAGTTTCACATCTGTCAGAAATAGGCAACAGTAATTAATACTGCTTGCAAAAGGACTTAATGAAATTGGGTGAGAATTTTTTGAGGTGAGTTGATACTGATGCAGGCAAGGTTCATGTGGAATACAAAATACAGAGTGTGCTCACACTTGGCCACTCCACACATAAATCTTACCTGGGGCACCAGTAACCACATGGAATGAAAGGTGAAGATTTGGCTGACCAAGCAAAATTCTCTCTGTGTCTTAAGTCAGTAAGTGCAAGGTGAAAACTGCAGGGAAAGAAGCAGCAATTCTGCTTAAAGAAGATGAAGCAAAAAAAAAAAAAAAACAACCAAACTTTAGCATTTGGCTTTTACATCCTGGTTTTGGCTGGGACAGAGTTGATTTTCTTCCTAGGAGGTGTGAGGGTTCTGTGTTTTGGGTTTAGGATGAGAATAACCCAGTGATAACACATTGATGTGTGTTAGTCACTGACAAGCAATACTAACTCAAGCACTTCTCAGCTTCTCCTGCTTCTCACTGCTGGGAGACAGTTGGGAGGCAACACAGCCATGGCAGGACAGCTGATCTGCACTGACTAAAGGAATATTCCACAGCAGATGGCATCATGCCCAGTATATAAACTGGGAGGAGGTGGTTGGGAAGGGGGATTGCTGCTCGGGGAATGGCTGAGCATCAGTGGGAATTGCACTTGTGCCTCACTGGCCTTTTCTTGGGTTTAATTTCACTCTTTTTGTTACTTTTGTTTTCACTGCAATTATTATTGCTGGCATTATTATTACTATGACTTTCATTGCTATCTTTTTATTTTCATTTGAATTATTAAGTTGTTTTCTCACCTCAACTCTTGAGTTTTATGCTTGCTGTCGACTCTCACCCTCAACCCACTGGGAACCACAGCACCACAGTTAGAGGTTGGAAGGGGCCTCCAGAGATCAATTGCCAAAGCAGAAGGGACTGATGGATTACCTCTTTAAACAAGCTGTACTACTAGAAAAAGTCAGAACAAAAAACTAACTACTACCTTGATTTCAAGTTGCAGAACTTCACAGATGCTTCAGGAAATTCTTCTTTGAGGATGAAACACAAGGAGAAAGCTAAAAACTGACTGACAGATTTATCAGCTGTCCTTTATCAGGAGTATTTACAACCCAAACACTAGTATTTTCAAGTACTACCATGACTGCATCAAAAGAAGCATGGCCAGCATCTCCTCAGAGATGATTCTGCCCCTCTACTCCACTCTGGTGAGACCTCATCTACTGTTTCCAGATTTGGGGCCCCCAACAAAAGAGAGAGACATGGACCTGCTGGAAATGGGTCCAGAGGAGGGCCACAAAGATGATCAGAGGGCTGGAGCACCTCTCCTGTGAAGACAGGATGAAAGAATTGAGCCTCTTCAGCCCAGAGAAACCTTATAGCTACATTTCCATACCTGAAGGGGACTTACAGGAAGGCTGGGGAAGGACTGTTCAGAAGGGGGACAGTTTGCTCCAGTTGCAAACTGGAGCAGGGTAGGTTTAGGTTAGACATCAGGAGGAAGTTCTGCATAACAAGAGTGGTAGCACACTGAAAATACTGAAGGCTGGGGAAGGACTGTTTAAAAGGGGCAATGGTTGTTAACTAGAGCAGGGTAGGTTTAGGTTAGACATCAGGAGGAAGTTCTGCATAACAAGAGTGGTAACACACTGAAAATACTGAAGGCTGAGGAAGGACTGTTCAGAAGGGGCAATGGTTGTAAAGTGGAGCAGGGTAGGTTTAGGTTAGACATCAGGAGGAAGTTCTGCATAATAAGAGTAGTAACACTGAAAATACTGAAGGCTGGGGAAGGACTGTTTAGAAGGGGCAATGGTTGTAAAGTGGAGCAGGGTGGGTTCAGGTTAGACATCAGGAGGAAGTTGTGTATAACAAGAGTGGTAACACACTGAAAATGCTGAAGGCTGAGGAAGGACTGTTCAGAAGGGGCAATGCTTGTAAACTGGAGCAGGGTGGGTTCAGGTTAGACATCAGGAGGAAGTTGTGTATAACAAGAGTGGTAACACTGAAAATACTGAAGGCTGAGGAAGGACTGTTCAGAAGGGGCAATGGTTGTAAACTGGAGCAGGGTGGGTTCAGGTTAGCCATCAGGAGGAAGTTCTGCATAATAAGAGTGGTAAAATACTGAAAAGGTTGCCCAGGGAGGTGGTTGAGGTCCTGTCCCTAGAGACACTCAAGATCAGATTGGGCAGCCTGATCTAGTTGGAGGTGTCTGTGCTCACTGCAGGGGGGGGTTGGACAAGATGACCTTTGAGGGTCCCTTCCAGCCCAATGCAATCTGCGAATGTGAGACAGGAAAAATAAAATAAAATTTAAAAAAAAATTAAAAATCCCTTTTGTTTGGAAAAAATACTTGCATTTGAGAAAAGAGGGAAAGGACAATACTAAGGACATGAAGAGAATGGCTTTTCAGTGCCACACTTGTAATGGGGACACTTTCCTCCTTTCTTGGACACAATTCTTTCCTTCTCTAAGTCTAATTTAGTGAAAAATAAAATCTTTCCAGAAACTAACAGTGGACTCACCAGCAAGTTTAGGGAGATTGCCTCCATATATATGCTAGATTCCTTTATAAGCACTTGCAGGGCAGAAAGAAAGGCAATTAGGACAGAAGGGTGTTTAAAAATGTGGCTACTGTACCAGTTCAATGCATGAAGATCATGTGCCTGCCCTACCACAAGTTAACAACAAGGTGAGGAAAAAAATCCTTTGGCTCATTCACTGCACAAAAAGCCAGGTGTCTGGTTTGCACTATCTGTGCCTCTAATTACAGACTTGCATCAAGTACTGCGGAGGTGATTGTGCCAGCAGAAGCCTCACTTCAGTTGCAATTAGGTGGTTTAAGGGAAGAGTGAAACAGCACTGACAGAACCTAAATTAACTATTGCCCAGCTTGCTAGTAGTAGTCCTCTACTGTGCTGGTCAAACATCCTCCCAAGAGGTGCCAAGTGAGGGCTGTAGAGCAATGACAGAAGGTGGTAGCTCTTGCACTCCCCAAACCTTACCTCTGATCTGTTACTGAAACTTAAAGTGGCAGGAAATTCACTTCTTTCATTCATTTTAGTTAGTTATTTCCATCACAGCCCTGGAACAGAAAGATCCAGCCAAACATGACAAATGTTTGCCTTGAGTTGGTCATTAGTAATCTCATTCTTTTCCCCATGACAAACGACTGTAATATGCACAAGATATTAGGGACTAAGGCAAGTTTGCACAGGTTTGTCTTGAATGTCATCATTGGGGTTTGATTTACTGGAGAACAAAGGCGCAAAACTACTTTTCTCTACTTTTTTTGTTTTTGTTTTTGTTTTTTAATAGGCTCACAGAATGTTAGGGGTTGGAAGGGACCTCTGGAGATCTTCGAGTCCAACCCCTCTGCCAGAGCAGGATCACACAGAATCTAGTGCAGGTCACACAGGAATGCATCCAGACAAGGCTTGAAAGTCTCCAGAAAAGGAGACTCCACAACCTCTCTGGGGAGCCTGTGCTTGTTATCCACCAGTTCTCCGTGGGTCAGCAATGTGTCCTGGTGGCCAAGAAGGCCAATGGGATCCCGGGGGGCATTCAGAGGAGTGTGTCCAGCAGATCCATGAGGGTCTCCTCCCCTTCTACTCTGCCCTGCTGAGACCTCACCTGGAATATTGCATCCAGTTCTGGGCTCCCCAGTTCAGGAGGGAGAGGGATCTGCTGGAGAGAATCCAAGGGAGGGCTACCAGGATGCTGAAGGGACTGGAGCACTGCCTGGTGAGGAGAGGCTGAGAGCCCTGGGGCTGTTTATCCTAGAGAGAAGACTGAGAGGGGATTTAATCAATATTTCTAAATATCTGAGGGCTGGGGGTGAAGAGGGAGGCGACAGGCTCTGCTCACTTGTGCCCTGTGATAGAACAAGTGGCAAGGGATAGAAACTACAGCACAGGAGGTTTCACCTTTTACTTTTGGCATTGAAAGATAGCTAGGTAAAGATGACAAAGATGTTTGTTCACACATCCAGCTGAGGTCCATTCCTTTTCTTAAATCTGTTGAGGCTTTTGAAAAAAAAAACAATAGAAATAAGTTCCTTTGGTCTAATTTATATGCCTTTCCCATGCCTGCATAGTGCCAGTTTAAATATGTCACCTGTAATAGAAATGAAAAATGGCTGTGTGCCTCATGCTCTGTTTTTTTGCATCTGCCTTAGAAGCTCACTCTAGCTACTGTAAGGGAGTTCAGTTGTAAGTAGTAAAAAAAAAAATCTAATTTAACCTCACCAAGTCAGTTTTTCTTTTTTTCCTTCTTAATAGCTATTCTGTGCAGACCAGAAAAGCCATTAATGGAAAGCCTCTCGAGTCTAGATCTTGTCTTTTATGAGAATGAAGTGGATTACCAAGCAGAAGGTATTTCTTAAAAAGAAGGGTGGCTTAAAGACATCCTCAACCACAACTGTCACTACTAGACAATTATTGACACAGGCAGTACCTGCTTCTGGTATCCTGATGAAGAATCAAATGTGCTTAACAACACTGAGTGACAAAGACAAACACTAAGGTTCACTTTGGAGGTGAGCTCAGTTACTTTTATTGCTCAAGAGACAGCAACATATTCTTTCATTCACCACTCTGACAAGTGATACCAGCTAGGCTGAGACTCAAAAGCCCTCAGCACTGGAATATGCCATTGTTTACATTCTAAGTTAGCTAAGGAGACAGCAGCTCCTGCTTCCTTCCACTGCAAGGCAAAAATTGTGCCTTGCTAGTGTGGACCTTGGCATAATTCACAGCTAAAACTGGACAGCTGGGTCTACAAGGTCGAAGTTACCTTGCCTGGAATACCAAAAATAACAATCAAACATCTGTGGTTCAAAGCCCTTGAATTGTAGAATTCCTCTTGGAAAAGAAGAAGAAAAATAAGAAAAATAGAGTCTGATGTGGAGGAAAGAAAGGAGGTGAGGACCATATGAAACTGGTTTTCTGGGGGGTGACTAAAGAGAATCAATGCTTTATGCTTTGGGATGAAAGAAAGATAAGGACTCTTTCTCATCTTTGATGATTAAGAGAGATGCTGAAGAGTGGGATGATTTATTTCAATGCAGTCTGGGATGATCTACCTCAATACAATCTTCCTGAACACTTGCCCATCCAAACCATATCCACTGCTGGTGTGGTAGAAGCAAGCAGTGCTGGCCACAGCATGCCAGCACACGTTACTGAAGCACTAACAAGATGTTCCTCCTGCTTCAGGGGCCAGTGGGTGAGGAATGAAGGCAGGAACCCTGCTGCCATATAGCAATGAGATTCCAGAAACAGAGAGAGCAGAGAACCTCAAAAGGCCTCCCACAAGTCCTTTATTGATGTGTTGTAGAATCCCCAACATGACAGAGTCTCAGAGTGTCCTTAACAGCAGAAGTCCCAAAAGCCCTGAACAGAGGAAGCAGCTAACAGAAGTCCTGAGCAGATCCCTAGCAGCATCCCTGCACCAAAACCCCACCCAGAAGCAGCTCACTGACAGGAGCAGAAGTCCCTAGCAGCCCTAACCCCCCATGCTGTTTCTAACCTAAGTCCCTAACCAAAGGGTAACTCTTGCTCAGAGTGGCTGTTTCTATTCTCTTTGTTATCAATCCCTTAACCAGTGAAACCCAACCACATCTATAAGCTCCAATCTTCTCCCAATGAGAGTTGCCAGCATGGCAAGGAGGTGGCTTCTGCAGCATGTTCCAATCCCAGGGTGCCAACCTGAGGATGTTGTTCTTGGCACCCATGGAATGTGATTGTTTTGCTCTAGGCAGCTAAGGAATTGGTCAGCTAAAGGAATCCTGCACTCTGCTCATGTCCAGCAGCTGCCCTCAGGACAGTGGCTGCAACAATAAGACAAGCCAAGGACAAAGTAAACTTGGCTAGAAGTCAGTCAAGACTAGGGACTTAAAGCAATATACCTAAACACAAAAACTGTATCCTGAATTCTGAACTATCAGGTGCTACAGGAGCCACAACATTTTATAACAGATGAAGACAAATAAGTTAAATGCTCTTCTGACAAAGTCTTCCAGTAAAAAACTTTTTGCTTTAAGATAAAAGACCCTGATGTCTACCTGTCTCAGAGCCCTGGACTCTTGCTGGGGCTATCTGGCAAAACCAACTTTTGCCTCCACTTTTGATGCCTCAATAAGGACTTGCCCTCCCACACTTCACAAAGTGAAAACAATCAAGGGGATGAATTGTTTAAAGCAACAGATACCAGAGTTTTGGGATTGCTGGTGGTAAATGTACTGACTGCAAGATGATCAGAGGATGAATAAATCCTGGGTAACAACTGACACAGCTGGAGGTGCAAACCTTTGCAGTGGGAAATGCATTGACTGCAAGATGATCAGAGCATGACTAAATCCTGGGTAACAACTGACACAGGTGGAGGTGCAAACCTTTGCAGTGGGAAATGCACTGACTGCAAGATGATCAGAGCATGACTAAATCCTGGGTAACAACTGACACAGCTGGAGGTGCAAACCTTTGCAGTGGGAAATGCATTGACTGCAAGATGATCAGAGCATGACTAAATCCTGGGTAACAACTGACACAGCTGGAGGTGCAAACCTTTGCAGTGGGAAATGCATTGACTGCAAGATGATCAGAGCATGACTAAATCCTGGGTAACAACTGACACAGGTGGAGGTGCAAACCTTTGCAGTGGGAAATGCACTGACTGCAAGATGATCAGAGCATGACTAAATCCTGGGTAACAACTGACACAGCTGGAGGTGCAAACCTTTGCAGTGGGAAATGCACTGACTGCAAGACGATCAGAGCATGAATAAATCCTGGGTAACAACTGACACAGCTGGAGGTGCAAACCTTTGCAGTGGGAAATGCATTGACTGCAAGATGATCAGAGCATGAATAAATCCTGGGTAACAACTGACACAGCTGGAGGTGCAAACCTTTGCAGTGGGAAATGCATTGACTGCAAGATGATCAGAGCATGAATAAATCCTGGGTAACAACTGACACAGCCAAATTGAGGCTAATTCAAGACAATATCTGGACAAAATGCTGGGGGGTTTGTGGTATTTAAACCTAATTTAGCTAAGTAAAGCAAAACCTTTTGTTTTTTCTTTTTCTTTAACATGAACACTTATATTTCATAGAATCGTAGAATCAGTCAGGGTTGGAAGGGATCACAAGGATCATCTAGTTCCAACCCCCCTGCCATGGGCAGGGACACCTCTACTATTTCAATACAGAAATCAACAACCCCCCACAGAAATGTAATTTTTAATTTGTGTTTTGTTTTTCACTCACTATACTTGCAAGTGCTTTTTTTTTGGGTGGGCTTCCCAAACATTAGCTTATCAGCAGGGAAATGTCATTTCCTTTGCTTGCCAGAATCAATATGGAGCACTTTCTAGATTTAATTTTCTCTCTCTACTTATTTATTTGTTTAATATTTTTTTTTTACTTGCTATACTTGCAAGTGCTTTATTTGGTGAAGTGTTACAGTTTGAAGGGGGAAAGGGGGAACTTCAGCCTAGACCCTGACTGCAAAGACTGAAAATAAATTACCATTGCATGCTAAAGTAAAATAATGCTAAGGTCTATAGAATTCATTGGATTGCTAATGGAAATATAGAGTAGAGGGAGAAACAGTTCTTGCTCTCTTTTCTTCTGCTGTTGCTTCTTCTTGCAACTTCTCTCTCTTGCCAGGGGATCTCTGTTGTGACTCCTGTGTTAGGCAACAGGAAAGAGGGAGGGAGTAGGGAAGGAGATGAATACTCCCCTGGATCCATCCAGGGGGGTCTGAGAAGTTTCCGTGTTGTTTATAAATGGTAAATCTCTCTCTATTGTACATATATTGTATATTTGGTACAGATTCATTGCATTCCATATTTCTAGATTGTAGTTTGCTTTAAACAGAGCTTCATTTATTTCCAGCCCAAACTGAGCTGGTCTGGAGATTTTATTTTGGGGGTAGTTGCCCCACTTTGTTTTGGGTGGCTAGTAGGCTGGATGTTGCTAACAATTCAATGATTCTATAATTTCAACTCACCAGACTGAGCTTCCCAAACATTAGCTTATCAACAGAGAAACCTCATCTCCTTTGCTTGCCAGAATCCACCTGGAGCACTTTGTAGATTTAATTCTCACTACGGTCACCTATCGATCCCTTATTTCTATACCCAGCCTTACCGTCTTGACCTCAACATAGTGCTAAGAAGGGCTGCATAAATAATTGCTAATGCTTGGAGCATGCATTTGACCTGAATTTCCCCCTCCCCACAGTTCCAAGTATATGCACTCCTTCATAATGATTTTTGTGGTCATTACTAAACCCACTTGCCACCAGAAGATTCGATTTCCATTCGGTCAGCACTAACAGCAGCCTCTGTTACACTTTGCTGGAGAAGCTCTGATGCTGGGGGCTGATGTTTAGGTAGAATAAATCCTACAAAAACTGCATTCTATTACAATAACTGTGCAGTGAAAGATGTAGAGAGATGCAGTACCTACAATTCAGAAACATTTGTGCATTCCTGTGTGTGCAAAGCACATAGCAGTAAGCCATAGGATTGTCTCCCAGGAACTGCCTTGTATTGACAGCATGCTTGCAACAAACTTCTGCTTCTCTTAACAGACTGCTCCAGTTACCCCCAATAACTCATTTAAATCTACCTCTGCCATCTGTATATTAAAGTGCATCCAGCAACACAGACTAGAGGATGCATGTTGATCCTGGCTATGGGTTTTAAGAGTTACAATGAATCAAACACAGTAATAATATTCAAGAGTATTTCATGGCTGTTGTAGAGAGAGAGAGGCAGAACCCAAAATAAGATAAAACAGTAAACAAAGGTATAGATAGATGGATAGATGGATAGATAGATAGATAGATAGATAGATAGATAGATAGATAGATAGATGATTAGATAGACTGGATAGGTAGGTAGGTAGATAGATAGGTAGATAGATAGATAGATAGATAGATAGATAGATAGATAGATAGATAGATAGATAGATAGACAGATGATTAGATAGATAGATAGATGGATAGATAGATAGATAGATAGATAGATAGATAGATAGATAGATAGATAGATAGATAGATAGACAGATAGACAGACAGACAGACAGAGATAAATAAAGATGTGCAGGTTGAGTGCCCAGAGGCTGGAGCCAGGCTCTGCTGGGTGATGCCCAATGCCAGCACAAGGGGCAGTGGTGGAAATTGAGGCATAGGAAGTTCCATGGAAACAGGAAGAAGAATTGTTTCCCTGTGAGGGTGACAGAAGACTGGAAGAGGCTGCCCAGGGGGGTTGTGGAGTCTCCTTCTCTGGAGATATTCAAGACCTGCCTGGATGTGTTCCTGTGTGATCTGCTCTAGGTGCTCCTGCTCTGGCAGGGGGGTTGGATGAGCTTTGGAGGTCCCTTCCAGCCCCTAACACAATGTGATTCTGTGAGGCTGCATATTTCTGTTCCCAGTGTAATGCTATTTCCTTATGTGCCAAATCGTTGGGAAACTTAATAAAAATCCAATGGAAAACACAACCTAGAAAAGCTTAAAAACAACCATCAGGTAAAAGAAAAAAAAACAAACAACAACAAAACAACCATAAAAAAGTAAGTCACCTTGAAAATTTATTAGCCTAAGATATGCTGGAAAATTTCATATTACAGCTCTGTCTCAAGTTATACTTTGGTTTAATGAATGTACTCAAGGCTGCAGGCTTGTGTGTTCAGTTTTAACTGAAGGAAATCCCACTAATTAGTTATTAATCCAGTACAGTGATTTTTTTTTTCATATGCTTTGTTCATATGGAAGAAAATCTCTGCCTTTAAAATGTTAATAGGTGGAAGCTCAGCTGAAGAGATTGGA
Source organism: Indicator indicator (assembly GCF_027791375.1). NCBI lineage: Eukaryota > Metazoa > Chordata > Aves > Piciformes > Indicatoridae > Indicator > Indicator indicator. The sequence continues at coordinate 2,126,812 of NC_072012.1, forward strand.
GAATATAAACAGATTCTTTCACACTCTTATCAGCAGTTCATATCCAGATAATGTCTCTGGGGACTAAGAGAAACCATCTGCTTAGAAGCCTACATGAGATGAGTTGCTGATCTTAAATATAACCCCTAACAGGTGTATGTTCATCACCTGCTTGATTGACACCCAGGCTGATAGATAGCAGACAATAAAAACTGACCTATTTTCACATTGAGAGCTGAACCTGAAGAGCAGAGATGAAGCAAATTGCTACGGCAATCAGCAGAAGCTTGTATTAATACCCTTCCTGGTACTGACATTGTTCAGCAGAAAACAGAGAGATAATTTAGTTGTCACCAGCTGAGGTTGTTATGTACTAAATCACACAAAAAACCTTGGACAGTCTGTTATGCTAAATGCATGTATTATGGTTTTCACAAATGTTTTCCTATCCACGCAACCAAAAGTGTTTCTCTGGCTCAGAAGAGCCAGCTTCAGAATTTCATTACACAGGGGGTGAAGGATGCTTTCATTTTGACACAAGGGTTCAATTAAAATAGACTAACCTAAGCTTAGAGCACCTCATTCCCATTTGACAATAGATACTTCCTCCAGCTCCAAGATCCTGGGCTCCTCATCTACATATTCCCCAACTTTAAATGGTTCTTGTGATTTTTCTCTCTGAACAAAACAGATTTTCCTTTAGCCTCCAAAGCAATTTAAAGTTAATGCTTGTATCTTCATTTTTATTCATCCAGGGGCAGACAAAAAAAACATTACACAAACAGTTCTGAAACTAATACAGAAGTCAGAGGAGAAATACCTGTCCTGAAAAGAAGGTTTTGGAATCAACTGTTTAACTCTGTTATTCCTCTAACAGTCTGACAGTGGAGTGTCTGTACACTCAAAAGTGGTTAGCTCCCACCACCATCCCTGGTTGAGAATGTATGTTGTCATAGAGAATATTTAATGTATTTTTAACTTCATCTATCTTCTCACCAAGAAACAAACTGTATTCTGTAGCAAACAGGCATTGGAATGGTGACAGAGACTCAGACAGAGTCTATGAAAAACAGAGAGTTGGGGCTGTTCAGTCTGGAGAGGAGAAGACTCCCAGGAGACCTTCTTGTGGCCTTCCAGGATCTGAAGGGGGCTACAAGAAAGCTGGCGAGGGACTTTTGAGGGTGTCAGGGAGTGATAGGAGTGGGGGGAATGGAGCCAAACTAGGAATGGGGAGATTCAGATTGGATGTTAGGAACAAGTTCTTCCCCATGAGAGTGGTGAGACACTGGCACAGGTTGCCCAGGGAGGTGGTGGAAGCCTCATCCCTGGAGGTTTTTGCAGCCAGGCTGGATGTGGCTGTGAGCAACCTGCTGTAGTGTGAGGTGTCCCTGCCCATGGCAGAGGGGTTGGAACTGGCTGATCATTGAGCTCCCTGCCTAACATTTCCATGATTCTCTGACATTCCACCTCACAGCTTCACCTTTAGGCTGCCATAAGCTGTAAAAATAGCCAAGAAGTCTCTAGGCAATTTTCTACCTGGACAGTTCAAACAAATAAATGCTAAAGGCAATAGCATCCTGTGGCTTTATTGCACTTACTTCTCTTTGAACACAAAAAGGTAGGTTTCAGTAAGCAGACAATAACTGCAACTTCCCTATGTGGCAGCAGCCCTGCAGAAGAAAAAACTAAGCTTTGATTGATGTTGAGTATCTCTAAAATACAAATAAAATAACCAAGATCATAAAGACTGGCAATAAAGTAATCAAAGCCCTTTACATGTTATTTGTGTGGGTCCAGACTGAGCAGTATCACAGCATCACAGCATATCAGAGGTTAGAAGGGACCTCCAGAGATCATCCAGTCCAACCCCCCTGCCAAAGCATCACCCAGGGGAATCTGCACAGGAATGCATCCAGGTGGTCTGGAATGTGTCCAGAGAAGAAGACTCCACAACCCCCAAGGGCAGCCTGTTCCAGGGCTCTGTCACCCTCACTCTAAAGAAGTTTCTCCTCATGTTGAGATGAAATCTTCTCTGGTCAAGTTTGTCTCCATTGTTCCTTGTTTTATTCCTGTGCACCACCCAAAAGAGCCTGGCCCCCTCCCCTTGACACCCACCCCTCAGCTCTTGAGAGACATTGATCAGATCCCCTCTCAGCCTTCTCTTCTCCAGACTAAACAGCCCCAGGGCTCTCAGTCTCTCTTCACAGGGGAGATGCTCAAGCCCCCTAAGCATCCTCCTGGCTCTCCCTTGGACTCTCTCCAGCAGGTCTCTGCCTCTCTTGACTTGGGGAGCCCAAAACTGGACACAGGATTGCAGCTGTGGTATCAGCAGGGCAGAGCAGAGGTGGAGAAGAACCTCCCCAGCCCTGCTGGACACCTTTCTTGCTGCACCCCAGGATCCCATTGGCTCTCTTGGCCACAAGGGCACATTGCTGTCCCATGCAGAACTTGCTGTCTAACAGCACTCCAAGGTCTTTCTCCATGGAGCTGCCCAGCCCTCAGATATTTATGCACATTTATGAGATTCCCTCTCAGTCTTCTCTTTTCCAGACTAAATAGCCCTAGGGATCTCAGTCTCTCTTCATAGGGGAGATGCTCAAGTAGTGGAGGTAAAATTAACCCAACTCCTACATTTCTGCTGAAAGCCATTTATGCTGCTTTTACAACAGGCTGCGAACAAAGAGAAAGCACAGCATCATCCTAAGACCCCTAAATCTGCTTTTACTTTACATTTCAGTAAAGAGCAAAGTGAAATGTTTAACATTCAGGAGAAAACTTTTTTATTCGTATGGAACAAAGAAGAGAATTTGGCCCCAGAGCAAAAAATGTCTGAAATGCCTGGCCTTCAACTTGAAGGTCTGGTTGGAGATCCAAAATGAAAATGCTCTCCACTCCAAAGTGACCTTGGTTTTTAATGCTGATTGAAGAGTACTGCTAGCAGTTTTTCCCTTCCATGTTTACTCTAGTCATGACCTTTCTGCCCTGATTTCAATGAAGACAGATGCTTACTTTCTTATGCTGGTAATTCATTACAATTATTACCATTATCTTCTGGGAAAACTTGATTTCAAAATGCCATTCTTTTTTTTTTTTTCACTTTTTAAGTGGTATTTTATGGTATACAATATCCTCAGAAAATAAAAGAATACATCTAAAAAGAGTCTATCCTGAGCCATGTCAATCAAAAGAGTTTCATATATTTCAATTTAATGGAACAGTGCCTTTATTTTTTAATACATAAGCCCCAAATCCTCTCTCACTTAGTATCCAGACTTTCAGTAACTGCCTGGACAGCTCCAGCACTACTTGATGTTTAAACCTGCAAAATACCATGAAAGAATTATTACCATCTTGACTGGGATGCCTGAGTAATCCTACAATAAATATAGGTCCTGAAATATTAAATCAGCTCATCAAACCCAAGCTCAAGCTATGAAAAGTTGCTAAATTAGTAATTTGGATAAGATGCTGCAGTTTAGTGTTTATACATTTTTCAGGATCTGAATATTTCCAAATGATTAATTGATAGAGGATTTTATGAGTCAGTTTGCTCTTAGTCTCTTTACAAATCCACCTACTGTCCATACAGGAAAATTTCCTTATTCTGTGGGGCTATTTTCTGTTCAGGATACTCATTTTTAGTTTAATCCTCACACAAGAGGTACAAGGTACAGTAGAAAAGATTTCCAGACCAAATAGAATTAGTTCTAGAAGGTTTGGCTGCATTTAACCCTTTCTCTTATCATCTCTGCTCACTGTTCTTGATTCCGTTGCTGATTCTAGTTCCTCTTTTTATCCATTAGTGGATGCTCTGTCAATTATGAGACAGGTAAGAAATCCAGAACAATTTTGGGTCACCAAGGTATTTCCTTTGCACTTGCAGACATCCAACACAATCCCAAAACCCATGAAGAAGGTTAGGAACCCAAAAATAAGAGTGGCAGGATCATCTGTTCATACTAGAGAAGAGAAATATAACTATTTGAAAGGAGATCACTTGCCCCAGAGCAATTCTGAATCATGCTCAGCACAAGGAGCATCATGTTTAATGTGAGCTCAGTGTCACTCTCATCTGTAACTCCAGAAGGACACTACAAACATCAAGTTAGGAGAAGGTGTGCATCTGTTGGAGGGTAGGAGGGTCCTGCAGAGGGACCTTGCCAGGCTGGCTGGGTGGGCAGAGGCCAATGGGATGAGATTTCACAAGGCTAAGTGCAGGGTTCTACACTTTGGCCACAACAACCCCAAGCAGTGCTACAGGCTGGGGACAGAGTGGCTGGAGAGCAGCCAGGCAGAGAGGGACCTGGGGGTGCTGGGTGATAGTAGCTGATCATAAGCCAGCAGTGTGCCCAGGTGGCCAAGAGAGCCAATGGCATCCTGGCCTGCATCAGGAATAGTGTGGCCAGCAGGACAAGGGAGGTTATTCTGCCCTGTACTCAGCACTGGTCAGGCCACACCTTGAGTGCTGTGTCCAGTTCTGGGCTCCTCAATTCAAGAGAGATGTTGAGGGACTGGAAGGTGTCCAGAGAAGGGCAAGGAAGCTGGGGAGGGGTCTGGAGCACAGCCCTGTGAGGAGAGGCTGAGGGAGCTGGGGGTGTTTAGCCTGGAGAAGAGAAGGCTCAGGGGAGACCTCATTGCTGTCTACAACTCCCTGAAGGGAGGTTGTAGCCAGGTGGGGGTTGGGCTCTTCTCCCAGGCAACCAGCAGCAGAAGGAGAGGACACAGTCTCAAGCTGTGCCAGGGGAGGTCTAGGCTGGGGGTTAGGAAGAAGTTCTTCACAGAGAGAGATATTTGCCATTGGAATGTGCTGCCCAGGGAGGTGGTGGAGTCACCATCCCTGGAGATGTTCAAGAAAAGCCTGGATGAGGCACTTAGCACCATGGTCTGGTTGATTGGCTAGGGCTGGGTTGGACTGGATGATCTTGGAGGTCTCTTCCAACCTGGCTGATTCTATGATTCTATACAAAAGGAAAGCACAAGGGCAGACAACAGAGAAAGATCCCACATCCAAATGGATTTGGCTACACAGCTAATCTTAGTCAGTTACCAAAGATATTTTCCTTTTTTGTTTTTAAGATTTACAAATGTTAGTATGATTGACAAAATATAGAGACGCAGGCTCAGAGCTCTAACACCACTTGATATTCAAACCTCTCATGCACCCTCTTAAGGGATAAAAAGTCTTGAGGTGGACGAAGGTGGCCCAATGAACCTGTGAAATGCTTCCAAAGCCTTGAGTCATCCACCTGCCCATGTTCAGAGACCCTAAAGTAAAGCAACTCTGTGGTGTGTCCAGCACCCAAGTCATCTCTGAACTGAAAGAACAATTTTACCTTCCTTCCAAAAGAATCACGTCCTCTTTGACTAATTTTGTACACTCTTCCCCCAATCATATATGTACTTCAAGAGCAACAAACCCTGAACATCACCATGAACATACTCCAGGCAGTTATTTTATTGTTCTTCTACCTTTTATTTGAGAGCAGTATATAAAAGTTCAAGGTTAGTCAACCCATGTAGAAATAGAACTAAGTCTTGCAGTCACTGCTCTGAGGGCAGCTGCTGGACATGAGCAGAGTGCAGGATTCCTTAGCTGACCAATTCCTTAGCACACTACCTAGAGCAAAACAATCACATTCCATGGGTGCCAAGAACAACATCCTCAGGTTGGCACCCTGGGATTGGAACATGCTGCAGAAGCCACCTCCTTGACGTGCTGGCAACTCTCATTGGGAAAAGATTGGAGCTTATAGATGTGGTTGGGTTTCACTGGTTAAGGGATTGATAACAAAGAGAACAGAAACAGCCACTCTGAGCAAGAGTTACCCTTTGGGTAGGGGCTTAGGAACAGCTTGGGGGGTTAGGGCTGCCAGGAACTTCTGCTCCTGTCAGTGAGCTGCTTCTGGGTAGGGTTTTGGTGCAGGGATGCTGCTAGGGATCTGCTCAGGACTTCTGTTAGCTGCTTCCTCTGTTCAGGGCTTTTGGGACTTCTGCTGCTAAGGACACTCTGAGACTCTGTCATGTTAGGGATTCTACAATGCAGCAATAAAGGACTTGTGGGAGCACTTCTGAGATTCTCTGCTCTCTGCATTTCTGGAATCTCATTGCTATATGGCAACAGGGCTCCTGCCTTCATTCCTCACCCACAGGCCCCCGAACTGGGGGAAGAATAACAAAAAAGCTTTGCAGGATGCAGATGTAAGGTAGAATAAATTCACAGTTTGCAAGTGCACAGATTTTAAAATTAATTCAGTGGTGATATATAAAAAAATGATATTTGCTTGATATCCTGTTTTGGTTTTTTTTTTTTTTTTTTTTTTTTGGTCTGAGTTATCAAGAGAAAGCCCAAAAGATATAAAAAGGAAGAGATTTGCTTGATACCCTGGTGGGGTTTTTTTGGGGTTTTTTTTGGGTGTGGGAGGGTCTGAGTTATAAAAAGAAAATCCAAAATTTAATCAGAAAAGTTGATTCCTCTTTACTGTATTTCTACATTTCTGATGCATTTCTTTAAGGCATTTCCTAGAAGGTCATCTAGAATCAGAGCAAATTTGATGACTAAAATTACACTATGGGGGAAAAAAATCTTATTGCTCTGACACAAGAATTTATTTACTATAACAAATACAGCACTTACATCCCTCCTAAAACCTGCATTCTTGGGTTAGTGATTAATTAGGATTTCTGTGCGGTTTCAAGGGCAAGACCACAAGGAGTTTCTAGACCCTGAAATCAGATACTTGAACCTTTTGATTCTAGGGAAGGGAGGAAGTCATCAACTCCATGTATCTTTTTATTCACAAAATAGCACGTTTGCTGGGGGATTCTGGCAAATTATTTTCAATTTTGAGTTTAATGCACATTTGAGGCTTTGGATGTGAGGCAACATTTGAATGAAGTAGCAGAAAATTTCCCATAACATGTCATTTAGGGTAAACTGCTTTCATGAAATGAAAGAAAAAGAATGTTTATGCTGTTAAAAAGCAAGAAAGTTGCAATACTCTGCTTATATTTGACAGCTTAAAATCAATGGAATTTGCTGAAGACTGCTTGGAGCTAGACTGAATATTAACCCTAATTCAATCTTATTGCTGTTTTGCTATGAAACAAACATTAAACATAAGCAAACCACTGCTAAGACAGTGGCTTCTGGTTTGTGCTTCATGCAGTTATTTCAAAGAATGCCTGGGTCTGGAAGGGACCTTCAAAGCTCATCCAGTCCAACCCCCTGCAAGAGCAGGAGCACCTAGAGCAGGTCACACATCCAGGAGGGTCTTGAATATCTCCAGAGAGGGAAACTCCACAATTTCCCTGGGCAGCCTCTTCCAGTGTTCTATCACCCTCACAGGGGAAAAATTCTTCTTTCTGTTTCCATGGAACTTCCTATGCCTCAGCTTCCACCACCGCCCCTTGTACTGGCATTGGGCATCACCCAGCAGAGCCTGGCTCCAGCCTCTGGGCACTCCCCCTGCATACCTTTATCAACAGCAATGAGGTCTCACAGTATATCAGAGTCTGGAAGGGACCTCAAGAGATCATCAGGTCCAACCCCTCTGTCAAATCAGGATCACTTAGGATAGTCCACACAAAAATCCATCCAGGTGGGTTTTGAATGTGTCCTGAGAAGGAGACTCCACAACCCCCCTGGGCAGCCTGCTCCAGGGCTCTGTCACCCTCACTGCAAAGAAGTTTCTCCTCATGCTGAGCTGAAATCTTCTCTGTTCAAGTTTGTCTCCATTGTTCCTTGGCTTATTCCTGTGCACCACCCAAAAGAGCCTGGCCCCCTCCCCTTGACACCCACCCCTCAGCTCTTGAGAGAGGATGATCAGATTCCCTCTCAGCCTTTTCTTCTCCAGACTAAACAGCCCCAGGGCTCTCAGGCTCTCTTCACAGGGGAGATGCTCAAGTCCCCTAAGCATCCTCCTGGCTCTCCCTTGGACTCTCTCCAGCAGGTCTCTGTCTCTCTTGACCTGGGGAGCCCCAAACTGGACACAGGATTGCAGCTGTGGTCTCAGCAGGGCAGAGTAGAGGGGGAGAAGAACTTCCCTAGCCCTGCTGGACAAACCTTTCTTGCTGCACCCCAGGATCCCATTGGCTCTCTTAGTCACCTCTCAGTCTCCTCCTCTCCAAGCTAAGGAGCCCTCAGCTCCCTCAGTCTCTCCTTGCAAGGGAGATGTTTCACTTCCCTAATCATCTTTGTGGCTCTAAATTTCCACATTTCTATTAGGGAATCAATACTAATACTAATTCAAAATTCTTCTCCAGAATATCTTGTTTATTGTGCTGTTCACATGCTCTCAAACCAGATGTGGCAAGCCATCAATTTTCAGATCATGCAAAGCCTTGTTTTCCTTGCCTCAGATCCATCTTAGGAAAACACCTATGAGCTCAGTCAAGAACAGAAAAGATCAACAGAATTAAAAAAAAAAAAAACATTAAGAAGCTACCACTGACAAGCTGTAGCTCCCCACCTGGATGATAACAAATGTGCTGGGTGCAGGAATTTCTCAGCTGATGTCTGTTGGCTCCCCTTAGCTCACGTTACAGAGTTGTTATTTGTCATAGCAGTGAAGCTCAGCGTTCCCTGACAACCGTATGCCGTGGAACACAAAGGCAGCAACAGACTCACAAATCACTACATTTCCTGAGCAGCTGAAAGAGGCCTAACCCTTAAAGTGAGCAGAAAAAAAAGACAATTAAATCATCTCTTGGTAGACACCCAGCCACAATGGTCTGAAGGCAGGCAGACAAAAGGAGGAATGGAGTAGGGAGAGCAGCGCAGAACGACTGAAATAATGCCGTTGGTGTTTTGTTCTGTTTTGGAAGAGACAGTTTCAGATGGATAATGGAAAACATTGGAAAAATGGAAAAAATGGGACTCCTCTAAAAGCATTATGTCACTTCTTGTGCATAAGTGGCCACTCACACAACCAGTAACAGAAATATGTTCAGTGGGAACGTGTTTACTCTTCTGGAAGCTGGTTTGAGGCTGATGCTTTAGCCTAGTGCCTTAGTTATAAAGGAGAATAGGAACTTTCTGGATGTGGTGGGTTGAAAACTCCCCCCTCTTCCCCCATTAACTTTGCCAGACCAGCTCAGCTGGAAGCAAAATGGAAGCTGTATTTACAAGCAAAAGTACAGTCTACAATGGAAAGCAGGGAATATGCACAAAATATACAGGACTGACAATTAACAAACAGCACAAGGACCCCCTTACCAAAGAACAGGGGAAGCTGCAACAGCTTCTCCCTTCCCTGCCTCCTCCTTACCCATCCTGTACACAAGGGAAGAGAGAGAGAAGCAGAGAAGTTAATACCAGTCAAAACAATAATGCAGCCAAGGTCAAGCAGAAGAAAGTTAGCCTCTCCCAGAGTGAAGAAACAAGAAAAAACAGAAATTGTTTTGGGAACCAAATCTCATGGTAGAGATCTCTCTAATGGGACTGTTTACAATTATCTTTATTTTCCTTATTACACCCAATACTGATTTATTTACATTTTTACTACTTTCTGTTCAAGAGCTGTGAAAATTTTTTAAGGGCATAGCCTAAAACTACCACACTGGACATCTTTGATGAAAAGGTAAACAAATTACCATTGGATGCAGAAGAATACAAACTGATTTGTCTATATCATTCCACTGGCTTGCTGAGGAGGATAAAGTTTGCTGCACAAACTATCCTGTGCTCCTTTTTGCTTCTTCTCGTTGCAGCTTGCATGGCTTTGCTCCCTTATCTCTCTTTCCTGACCTTCTGCTGGCTAAGTATTGTGTCTGTGAGGAAAAGGGAAGGGGAAAAGAGGAGGAGGTTGCCAACAGTCCCCACTGGGCCATCCAGGGCGGTGTGGTTCTATCCAAGGACATCCTTGTGTTTGTGTTTTTCTGAATAGTAAATAGATGTAAACATATTTTGTACACATTCATTGCATTTTATACTGCTAGATTTTAGTTTACCTTCTGTAAATATAACTTTCATTTTGCTTCCAAGTTCTGAGTTTTTTTTTTTTTTTTTTTCTGTTTTCCCTTGGGGATTTTACTGTGTGGGGTAAATTTCAATTAGTTGGTGGGGGTGGGAGTGGGGTAATTTCAACCCATCACAGAAGCCCAAAGAAAAGAATTTCAACCCATCACAGGAGCCCAAAGAGAAGAAGTAGAATTTGGAAGTTTGAATTTAATGTTATTCAGTTGGTTCTGGGGGTTAGAAAGGTTAAGTTATGAAAATAAAACATGTATCACCTAGAAAAGAAAAAGTAACTTCCATTAAGAGAATGCACTGGATGTCAGGAAGAAATTCTTCCCCATGAGGATGGTGAGACACTGGGAGGTGGTAGAAGCCTCATCCCTGGAGGTTTTGAAGGCCAGGCTGGGTGTGGCTCTGGGCAACCTGATCTAGCATGAGATGCCCCTTCCCTATGGCAGGGGGGTTGGAACTGGATGATCCTTGAGGTCCCTTCCAACCCTGACAACTTTGTGCTTCTATGATTTAGAAAGTGTGATTTTTCTATTAAAATAAAAGTTGAAAGCAGCTGTGAGCCTTAAAATAAACATTGCCTGGGAATTCTCCTATCTTCTGCAGGGATGGTGCACTGCCTCTTCCTTATGGAAACAGTACATAAAGCTTGAGCAGTGGCAGAGTTCCTCTGTGCTCTTTTTAAACAACACTGAACCACAGTTAAGGGCAAACTACAGAATATTTATTCCTCTTCCAATGCTTTTCAGGATCCATAATGTTTTCAAGAGAACACAAAGTTTGCATCTGAAATATTTTTAGCCAACTCTAGAACTAATGCTCCAACATTGTCATAACTGGGAAAGATTATAGCTTTCCTCTCTTGCTTCTGATCCAGTTGGTTCATTCTGTGCATCTGACAGCAGCTGATGAACAGTTTCTCTGCCACATACATTTCCCTTCTCTTCCCTCCTTTCTCCTGCCTTTTCCCATATCACTCTTTAAGGGAAGAAGAGGAACACCGAAACAATGAATTATTTTGTCTAAATTAGGAGGGAAATGAAGTAGCAGTGGTGTTCTTAAAACTAATATAAAATACAAACCATTAAATTGGCAACATATTATACACTAAAAGTGCACTTATGATTACCTCCTTGTAATTCAATTGAGCTAACAGGTGACAAGATGATCAAGCCTAAATAGTCTGATGTGATGTCCCCACTAAACTTAATTCCTAGCTTGTAAAAAATCCATTCCATCTTCCTCTCCTTGGAATTTGATTTTGGAAGAATTAAAACAAACCAGGCCAGGCTGTTATCTGAGTTAAAAGTTAATGTGGAGATTTTTCTTACCAAGTTAACAACATACTGCAGAGGCTTTAATAAAATTTCATAAGCCAGGGCTAAAGTCTGGCAAGCAGAAGGTACAGAGAACAAAATCTTACTGAAAAGAGAAGTCCAGGGCAAAGCAGCTGTGAGGCTTTGGCCATTTTCTCCTTGCCTGTAGGGAGTTATCCTGCACAGGCTTAGATGGAGAGATCATTTTCACCCCCAAGTTCTAACACAGTCATTACTGGGATAGTCCCTGCAGGCAGCAATCAATGAGACACAAATGCTTCAATACGGATTGGGAGGTGTTTTTCACCTCAGGCCACCAAGTGAACAGAAAAACAAAACTAGCATGCAGAAAAGATACCACAATTGTTTGCTCTAGATTAGTCCAAAGGGAAACACACAGAGTGAATTCTTCACACGGGTACCAGGTATCTGCTCTTGTTGCTGACATCTTGTGCACTTGCAGCCCAGAGAGCCAAGCAGAGCCTGGGCTGCAGCAAGAGAAGTGTGGCCAGCAGGGCCAGGGAGGAGATTCTCCCCCTCTGCTCAGCTCTGGTGAGACCACACCTGGAGTACTGCGTCCAGTTCTGGAGCCTCTGTTACAAGAAGGAACTGGAGGTGCTTGAAGGTGTCCAGAGAAGGGCCACCAGGATGAGCAGAGGGCTGGAGCTGCTCTGCTATGAGGACAGACTGAGAGAGTTGGGGCTGTTCAGTCTGGAGAAGAGAAGGCTTCCAGGAGACCTTCTTGTGGCCTTCCAGTATCTGAAGGGGGCTACAAGAAAGCTGGGGAGGGACTTTTTAGGGTGTCAGGGAGTGATAGGACTGGGGGGAATGGAACAAAGCTGGAAGTGGGGAGATTCAGGCTGGACATGAGGAAGAAGTTCTTCCCCATGAGAGTGGTGAGAGCCTGGAATGGGTTGTCCAGGGAGGTGGTTGAGGCCCCATCCCTGGAGGTGTTTAAGGCCAGGCTGGATGAGGCTCTGGCCAGCCTGCTGTAGTGTGAGGTGTCCCTGTCCATGGCAGGGGGGTTGGAACTGGATGATCCTTGTGGTGCCTTCCAACCCTGACTGATTCTATGATTCTCTGATCTATTACTGACATCATTTCTTCAGATAGAAGGAGCACAAAAAGCCAAACATGAGAAGCAAACAACTCTTTAAATTTGAATTTGCACATCTAGGGCATCAAAGCTATTGTGTCTCTCAAATACTATTTCTATGAATACTCAACAGAAGAATTCTAACAAGAAAGGAAAGTAGCAATACAAAAAAAAAAAAAATAAAAAGAAGCATTCTGTTAAAGCATCAACTAGTGCAAAAATAAAGCTACTTAAATACTCTGTGGCTTTTCCTCGTGATTTGTGTAGGACATGTTACATAATGGATCTGGATTTCTATTTGCATTGAGGGCAGAGAGAACAAATGCTGTTTATATATCCTCGTAACTATAGATAACAGGCATGCAGTGCTCCATAAGAAAAAAACCCACAACCCAAATGGTGTAGTGTGGGGGGGGGGTGAAATTCCCCTCCCACATTATCAACTCCAAACTAGCTCAATTCAGAAGCAAATGAAGCAGTATTTACAGGCAAAACTACAGTCTGCAATGAATATATACAAATATACAGTATTGACAAATATGTACAATTAACAGAAACAGCACAAAGCCCTCCTGGCCAAAGCCAGGAAAGCTGCCACCCCTTTCCCTGCCTTCCCCAGACCCCTCTGGCAGAAGGAAGAAAGCCAAAAAGCAAAGAGGTTGTCAAACTTAGCTTTTCAAGGTCATTATGCAAGTGGGAAGCAAAGTGCAGAAGAGAAATGCAGACTGCCCAGCAGAGAAGCACCAGACAGACAGACAGACAGACTGCCTGTACTTTGTTTCGAGTACTGACTCTTAAACATTTCTTTCTGTCCAATGGAAGCACTTAGAATAATCCTTACTTTACTTTCTGATACCCAAATGTGATTTATTTACATTCTTTCACTTTTCTGCTCCAACTCTGTGAAAAGAAATTAAAGGCATAGCCTTAAAACTATCGCACCAGATTTACAGGTCTGAAAGTCTTCATCCAAGACATAACTGAGGAAAACCAAAACAAAACAACAAACACCCCCCTTGTATAATTTAACAGTTTCTCAGTCACTAATTTTAACCATCTTTTCACAACTTGAAAGTACAAGAGAGATGTGGAGGTGCTGGAGCCAGGGCAGAGGAGGGCAAGGAAGCTGGGAAGGGCCTGGAGAAGAAATCTGATGAAGAGAGACTGAAGGAGCTGGGGATGGTTAGTGTGAAACAGAGGAGGCTGAGGGGAGACCACAACTACCTGAAAGGAGGTTGTGGAGAGGCTGCTGCTGGTCTCTTCTTACAGGTAGGTTGTGATAGATCAAGATGGAATTGCCTCAAGCTGCAACTTCAGGTTTGGACTGGACAGTAGGAAACATTTTTTCTGGACAAGAGTGGTCAGGCATTGGAATGTGTTGCCCAGGGAGGTGGTGGAGTCCCCAAGCCTGAATATGTTTAAAGGTGGTTTGGATGTGGTGCTTGGGGCTATGGTTTAGGGGTGGGTTCTGAGTTGGCCTTGGTGATCCTGAAGGTCTTTTCCAACCTGAATGTTTCTGTGATTTCTGTGATTTATTTCATCATTGCTTCCAATGTATTCCCTCCCATCCCCAGGTAATTACTGAGCACAAGTCCTGCTTCTGGACACAGAAAGACAACATATTTGTGACTGCTGTCTACGGTAGCTAGATGCATTGAGGCTTATTTAACTCAAGGATACTATTTTGGGAAAGACATCATCAGGATTTTTTTTTTTTTCCCAAAGTGGCTGATTAATATGAAATTAAAAAAAAACCCAAAACACAAAATTAAGCAGGGGAGGTGGAGGAAGGCTTTACAACCTCATGCAAATCATCCTGAGAGATCACAAGCACCACGTGCATACGTGTGTGTATAAATATAAAACACGAAAGTGACTGAGCTGAGAGTCTGCTGCATGCAGCAAAGCCATGGCCTGGGGAAAGAACCATGTCAAATGCCATTTGATGCTGCTCAGCCAGGCACATATAAAGGCACATTGCACCAATAATATTTGACAAGACTGGCTGTGCTTTTTCTGCATCAGTGGCTAGCTTGTCCAAGTTCCAGGCAAAGAAACACACAAATAGCTTCTAAGCGGCTGTGCTGTCAGCATCGTCCCTTCAAAGCAGCAGCCACACTGCTGGCCTAAGAACCATGCTTCACATTTCAGGTTGGAACACTGATGAAATAATAAGGGGGGAGAGGGGAGGAAGAGAAATCTGCTAGCCTTGAGTAATCAAAAAGACATCACTTAAATCCAAAATTGCCAGTGGTTAGCTTCACACTCGACTTCAACGTCCAAAGGCATCCTGGCTGGGATCAGCAATGCTGTGTCCAGCAGGAGCAGGGAGGGGATTGTTCCCTGGGTTACACCTTGACTGTTGTGTTCAGTTTTGGGCACCTCAATCCAAGAGAGATGTGGAGGTGCTGGAGCCAGGGCAGAGGAGGGCAAGGAAGCTGGGAAGGGCCTGGAGAATAAAGCTGATGAAGAGCAACTGAAGGAGCTGGGGATGGTTAGTGTGAAACAGAGGAGGCTGAGGGGAGACCTCATTGCTGTCTACAACTACCTGGAAGGAAATGGTGGAGAGGTTGGTGCTGGTCTCTTCTCACAGGTAGGTTGTGATAGATCAAGAGGGAATCACCTCAAGCTGCAACTTCAGGTTTAGACTGGACAGTAGGAAACATTTTTTCTGGACAAGAGTGGTCAGGGATTGGAATGTGCTGCCCAGGGAGGTGGTGAAGTCCCCAAGCCTGGATGTGTTTAAAGGTGGTTTGAGTGTGGTGCTTGGGGTTATGGTTTAGGGGTGGGTTCTGGGTTGGACTTGGTGATCCTGAGGGTCTTTTCCAACCTGAATGTTTCTGTGATTTCTGTGATTTATTTCATCATTGCTTCCAATGTATTCCCTCCCATCCCCAGGTAATTACTAGGCATAAGTCCTGCTTCTGGACAGAGGTTTGAAGAGCAATATTTCACATTGGACAATTTAAAGGAGACAGATGTCAAAGCACTGGGTTTGAGAGCTTAATTTTTGCTTAACCACTGGTAGGAATGACTATGTGTGATGAGAATGATGTATGCAGAAGCCAAGAAGGGTTAGGCTCCTTCCACAACATCCACAGCCACATCAACAAATCACTTTGCATTCTCTTTAACAAAAGTACTTCTCTTCCTGTGCTGCAGCAATAGTAGAGTCACATTTCCATGCCTTGTTTCACATTTTCTTCTTGGAGAGAGGGGAGGCAGTGGATATTTGACGAGCACTTCATCCCAGAGGCACTGTTCCTCCCCATGCTAAACTGCTTAGCCTAAGCCATTAAACATTGCTTGGCTCAACCAGGAAGGGAGAGTAAGCAGGAGACCATAGCTCTGGGCAGAGATTTAGCTCCTTCTGAACCAGCAAACCAACAGAGAGCTCTGGAGCTTCTGCAGTCCTTTGAGAAATAACAGTTGAACTGAAAAAAAGAGAAGTTGTCTTGCCTCTGTTATTGTGTGTGGGTGGTGGCAATATGTAGGCTTTCCTATATCATTTCAGAGCAAATCAAAGAGAGGCTTAAACTGCTCTCAGTACCAATGACTTCTTTCCAGAAGCCTTATGAATCTTCCATCTCACCTCTGCAAGCTTGGGAAAGCCTTCACACCCACAAGTTCTTTCTTCAATTGCACAGAAGCACTGCCATACAGCTCCAGGCACAGCATGGGAGCCTTCTGCTTTTACCATTAGCTTTAGGTAGCCTAGACTTGAATAATAGCTTAGCTTCAAGAATTCACATGCAGCTCACATGTGCTACTTCTCATGACCATGACAACTGAAGACAGAGGTGATGCATTTAGCTGGAGAAGGAGAGAATTCAAAAGCCTCTATCTGGTGTAAATACTTCCACCATGCAGCAAACCTTTTCTATTGATAGTGTCACAGATCATGAGACAGCATATTCCCAACTGTTCTGTTTCATCTCCTCAGAATCTGATTATGCTGCTCCCACCCTGCAACTCTGGAGACTAGCTGGCTCCAAAATGCAACCAAGGCTGAGGGAAACATCTTGTGCTGCACCTGGTTAGTACGTGTGGAGACAAAGAGGGTCCAGCTACTTTTTATGCAGTACATCAAATTTTGGATCTGATCTTGCTCTTTCTTCCTGCTCATCTTCACCCCTTCACACAAGGACACAAAACCACATTGATTGATTGATTTATTGATTGATTGATGCACAAGTTTGTGTAGAATCAGAGCAAAGTGTAGGTTGGAAGGGACCTCAGAGCTCATCTGCTCCAACCTCCCCACCATGGGCAGGGACACCTCTCAACCAGACTCAGCTGCTCAAGGCCTCATCCAACCTGGCCTTTAACTCCCCCAAGGAGGAGGCAGCCACAACTTCCCTGGGCAGACTGTTGCAGAGTCTCACCACCCTGAAGACCTTCTTCTTAAGCTCCAGTCTAACCCTGCTCTCCCTCAGCTTCAAACCATTCCTTATTGACTTGTCTCTAGACACCCTCATGAAAAGTCCCTCTGCAGCCTTCCTGTAGGATTCTTTCAGGTATTGGAAGGCAGCTTTGTGGTCCCCCCTGGAGTCTTCTCCAGGCTGAACACCCCCAGCTCCCTCAGCCTGTCCTCACAGCAGAGGTGCTCAGCTCTTGGATCATGTTTGCTGCCTCCTCCTGGACTCACTCAGCTGCTCCTCTGGCAAGTTAGGGCCAATACAGCTTGAGGAAGGACCAGCTCCATGCTTTGAACTGGTTTTAGAGAAGACATCCTTCACATTCCTATCAGTCCCACCTGATACCAAATTAGTCCACTGCAAATGGTCTTTGATTCCTGTGTCTTCCTCTCATCCTCCTCAGTTGTCCTCTATGCAGCAATCAACATTAAGCTACCACACTGTATCCTTCCAATGCACCCTTAGGAACTTAAAATTAATTATATTACTTAAGGAAAAGGGCATCAGATAGTTCGTACTATGGCAAAACCACAAAACAATTTTAATAACCATATAGATTACATCATTTCATGCAAGTGGAGCTCTCATTCTAGGAAGACTGAGTCTTGCATGAGAAGCAGGACTACAGACATTTGGGCTTAACTTCTTTCTATAGTATTTAGCCAGCTTCACCACGGGCATAAGCCAACCTCATGAGGTTCAACAAGACCAAGTGCAGGGTCCTGCATCTGGGTTGAGGTAATCCCAAGCACAAATCCAGGCTGGGCAGGGACTGGCTGGAGAGCAGCCCTGAGGAGAGGACTTTAGGGGTGCTGGTGAATGAGAAGCTCAACAGGAGCCAGCAGTGAGCACTTGCAGCCCAGAGAGCCAAGCAGAGCCTGGGCTGCAGCAAGAGAAGTGTGGCCAGCAGGGCCAGGGAGGGGATTCTCCCCCTCTGCTCTGCTCTGGTGAGACCCCACCTGGAGTACTGCATCCAGTTCTGGAGCCTCTGTTACAAGAGGGATCTGGACATGCTGGAAGGTGTCCAGAGAAGGGCCAAGAGGATGCGCAGAGGGCTGGAGCACCTCTCCTATGAGGACAGACTGAAAGAGTTGGGGTTCTGCAGTCTGGAGAAGAGAAGGCTCCAAGGTGACCTTCTTGTGGCCTTGCAGTGTCTGAAGGGGGCTACAAGAAAGCTGGGGAGGGACTTTTTAGGCTATCAGGATGTGACAGGACGGGGGGAAATGGAACAAAGCTGGAAGTGGGGAGTTTCAGGCTGGATGTGAGGAAGAAGTTCTTCCCCATGAGAGTGGTGAGAGCCTGGAATGGGTTGTCCAGGGAGGTGGTTGAGGCCCCATCCCTGGAGGTGTTTAAGGCCAGGCTGGATGAGGCTCTGGCCAGCCTGCTGTAGTGTGAGGTGTCCCTGCCTGTGGCAGGGGGGTTGGAACTGGATGATCCTTGTGGTCCCTTCCAACCCTGACTGATTCTATGATTCTATAATCAGTTAAATTACTTTTTTTTTTTTTGGGGGGGGGTTTTGTGTGTGTCAACATTTTTTTTGTGTGTGTGTGTGTGTCAACATTTTTTTTTTTGTGTGTGTGTGTCAACATTGGTTGATGACAGAGACCAGAAGCTCACAGTATTTCTAGAGACAAATCTTTGGGTAAAATTCTAGGAGCTGCTTGTGAAGCACAGGTTAATTAGCTGCCTCCTCAGCGACTGTTTAGGTTTATGGCAAGGTAAGATGATCTCTGTTGTGCAGCTTCCCCTATTGAAATGGCGTGATAGGCTCTGAGGGAGAGAGATGAGACCACAAGGTGTGCCTGGAAACTGAACTCCTACATGGTTTGGTGGGGGGGAAGCAGAAATAAGTATCTGACCTGTGCCCAAGTGATTTTGTTCCCCATTTTATCTGAAATTATCCTGTCTCCAAGTTAAAATTTTATCCTGACTGACAGCCCAGCCTCATTCTGTCTGCTGGCTAGGGACAGTTTGCACTTTCAGACAGTCATTACAAGGATGCTCTCACACAGTTCTCTGTCCTAGCTTCCCTGTCACAAATGGCAAACAGGATGCAGGCTCCCAATGAAAAGATGAGGTGAAAATGAAAGCACTGCACTGATTAACTCTTTGGGTTTTCATGATGTTCACCTTCCTTAGTTACAGAGCCCATAATCAAAGACTGCTCTACCATTTATGAGAATTCTTTTGACACAGTTAAACAGCTCAGAACTTAGTTTTATTTTCTATTTTCCTTCAGGAACTCAGAGTACAAAAGAGCACTAACACAAGACCTAATACCAGGAGCACTAAAACAAGGAGCAAAAGGTGATCAGCTCTCTTCAAAATCTGATGCTGAGCCTCTTAACTTCTAACCTCCCACTGCTCTGTAGCACATGGATCAGCAGTTTTGTCACTTCCCACTATTCCAGATCCAGTCTTTGTTCTGCTGGGAGGGTTTAAGTCAGGATGTTCCAAAAAGCATTTTTGCTAAGTCATTCCCAGCCCATGCCTGTTTGCACATCTCCTTTGATATGATACTGCCAAAGCCTTCAACACAACTGCTGCCATAGGATAACATATTTCAAATTATTCTTTAACTAATATTGTGGTTCCATGTCTTAAAACTAGCAACGGAAAATAGATTACAGTTGTCCCAATTTGAGCTGGGTGCCTTTAAAAAGGAACCCCAAAGCAGAGCTCCAGGAGGCACAGAATGTCCAGGAGGTGTCCTGGGAGGTGCAGTCTTTGTATTTCCTGCCATAAATCCTGCAGCTCTATCAATCTGACTGCAAAGTTATTGCTGGTTTTTTTTTTTTTTTTTCCCTTGCCTTTTCTCCTCCCTGGATGCAGGGAGCTCCCTTATCTGGTGTGGGGGGAGGATGGTTCCAGTCTTATCTGTGGCCTTCAAGGCCTGACTAATTTTTACTGTGCAATCTTGGTCTGTTTAGTTCTAATGCCAGGGACCAAGGGGAGGCAGTTTCATGCCTGGCCAGCCTGAACCCAGCCTAGTGATGGGGGAGAAGAAAGAGCCCTGGGGCATATGTTGAACCCCAGGTAGGGAAGTCCAACAGGAGCCAGCAGTGAGCACTTGCAGCCCAGAGAGCCAAGCAGAGCCTGGGCTGCGTCAGGAGAAGTGTGGCCAGCAGGGCCAAGGAGGGGATTCTCCCCCTCTGTGCCACTCTGCTGAGACCCCACCTGGAGTACTGTGTCCAGTTCTGGAGCCTCTATTACAAGAGGGATATGGACATGCTGGAAGGTGTCCAGAGAAGGGCCATGAGGATGAGCAGAGGGCTGGAGCTGCTCTGCTATGGAGACAGACTGAGAGAGTTGGGGCTGTTCAGTCTGGAGAAGAGAAGGCTCTGAGGAGACCTTCTTGTGGCCTTCCAGTATCTGAAGGGGGCTACAAGAAAGCTGGGGAGGGACTTTTTAGGATCTCAGGTAGTGACAGGACTGGGGGGAATGGAACAAAGCTGGAAGTGGGGAGATTCAGGCTGGACATGAGGAAGATGAGAGTGGTGAGAGCCTGGAATGGGTTGTCCAGGGAGGTGGTTGAGGCCCCATCCCTGGAGGTGTTTAAGGCCAGGCTGGATGAGGCTCTGGCCAGCCTGCTATAGTGTGAGGTGTCCCTGTCTATGGCAGGGGGGTTGGAACTGGCTGATCCTTGAGGTCCCTTCCAGCCCTGACTGATTCTATGATTCTAAATAAGGAGTACTGGGCTTTCGGTCTGAGTTGGTAGAGCTTCTGTGTGAAGTTTTTTTTGGCTTAATGAGCTGCTCTGTTAAACCCAGATCCTGCATTCCTCTGTATTTCATATGCTTTGCTGTGCTCACCACTATTCACTGTAACATTGTAGGATTGTAGCTTGTGAATAGATTTTCCATTTAAACTTTCCAATAGTCCAATCCTGTGTGTGAAGAGGTCTCCTTTTGCCCCAGGAGCAATCTGCCCTGGTCTAAAGCACGACAAGAGTTTGCAATTTTTATACAGAAAGACACCACAACAGATTCACTATGAGCGTGGTGGAACACTGGAACAGGTTGCCCAGGGAGGTGGTTGAGACTCCTTCCCTGAAGATACTCAAGGTGAGGCTGGACAGGGCTCTGGGCAACCTGATCTAGTTGGGGATGTCTCTGCTGACTGCAGAGGGGGTTGGACTGGATGAGCTTTGGAGGTCCCTTCCAGCCTGGAACATCCTATGATTCTATTCTATGATTCTCCTTGAGACACCAAACAATTAACAACACATTTTATTTATGTTGTTTGTTCAAATATGGAAACAAGAAAAACCTCACAACCATAGACTCAACACTTCTGCATCATAACTGAAAATTGCCTTAAAGTAGACTGAGTGTGTAAGAAGTCCACAGAGTCTTCTGGAAAACACTTCTACAGAGTGGAGGAGGTTTGGAAAATGAAGGGAGGACTTCATCAGAAGTCTTTTGAAACTGAACTGTGTTGAAGTGGTAGCTGAAAAAGAGGGTTTCCACTTCGCTTGAGCTTTCCTGATACATGCAAAGAAGGAAGAGGGGTGTTTAGTCTGGAGAAGAGAAGACTGAGAGGGGATTTAATTGCATTAAGAGTGTGTCCAGCTGATCCAGGGAGGTTCTCCTCCCCCTCTACTCTGCCCTGATGAGACCTCACCTGGAATATTGCATCCAGTTCTGGGCTCCCCAGTTCAGGAGGGACAGGGATCTGCTGGGGAGAGTCCAACTGAGGGCTACAAGGATGCTGAAGGGACTGGAGCCCTGCCTGGGGAGGAGAGGCTGAGAGCCCTGAGGCTGCTTAGTCTGGAGAGGAGAAGACTGAGAGGGGATTTAATCAATGTTTGTCAATATCTGAGGGCTGGGGGTCAAGAGGGAGGGGACAGGCTCTGCTCACTTACACCCTGGGATAGGACAAGGGGCAGTGGATGAAACTCCAGCACAGGAGGTTCCACCTCAACATGAGGAGGAACTTCTTCACTGGGAGGCTCACAGAGCACTGGAACAGGCTGCCCAGAGAGGTTGTGGAGTCTCCTTCTCTGGAGACTTTCAAGCCCCATCTGGATGTGTTCCTTTGTGACCTGTGCTGGATTCTATGGTCCTGCTCTGGCAGGGGGGTTGGATTGGATGATCTCCAGAGGTCCCTTCTAACACCTAACATCCTGTGAGGCTGTAATTATGCCTCACTGAAAAGCTTGCAGGAAACCAATCACTGTGAGATATGCTGCCTTCCAAGGTTAAAACCAGGACCAAATTCCATACAGAATGGACAATAACCACTTGCAGCAACCTGTTGGCTGAACGAAGCCTGTGCTTTACACATGCAGTAGCATTTACCAGGCGACTGAGGTGGCAAGCTCCTTTTCAGTTCAGCCTACGCTTGACAAGTAGCTGTCAATCAGTGTATGGAGGATTCTGGAGCAGGGGTCTGCTGCCTGCTGTAGTGTGTCATGTAATTTCACATACCCAGCTGGGTTTGGTTGTTCCAGAGAACAGCACTCTTCTGAGTCAGCTCTGTGGAAATTTGCAAGCTAATTCTTATGCTCAGGAAACCTCAAGCTCCTATCACATTGAGAGGCAAAATGGGTTACATGTCCTTATGCTCATGTTTTAGCTGAAACATGACTGGAAATGTGGTAACTGAGGAGAAACTGATGTCATTTACCTGGACCTGAGCAAAGCCTTCCACACTGTCCCACACCACAGCCTGGTCTCCAAACTGGTGACACATGGGTTTGATGGGTGGAGCACGAGATGGATAAAGAACTGGCTTGATGGCTGCACCCAAAGAGTGGCTGTCAATGGCTCCATGTCCCAGTGGAGGCCAGGGAAAAGTGGAGTCCCTCAGGGATCAGTCCTGGGACCAGTCTGGTTCAACATCTTTGTTAGTGCCATGGACAGAGGCATTGAGTGCACCCTCAGCAGGTTTGCTGATGACACCAAGCTGTGTGGTGCAGCAGACAGGCTGGAGGGAAGGGATCCATCCAGAGGGAGCTGGACAGGCTGCAGAGCTGGGCACAAGCCAACCTCAGGAGGTTCAACAACACCAAGTGCAAGGTCCTGCAGCTGGGTCGAGGTAATCCCAAGCACAAATCCAGGCTGGGCAGGGACTGGCTGGAGAGCAGCCCTGAGGAGAGGGACTTGGGGGTGCTGGTGGAGGAGAAGCTCACCAGGAGCCAGCAGTGAGCACTTGCAGCCCAGAAAGGCAACCAGAGCCTGGGCTGCAGCAAGAGAAGTGTGGCCAGCAGGGCCAGGGAGGGGATTCTCCCCCTCTGCTCAGCTCTGCTGAGACCCCACCTGGAGTACTGTGTCCAGTTCTGGAGCCTCTATTACAAGAAGCATCTGGAGGTGCTGGAAGGTGTCCAGAGAAGGGCCACAAGGATGAGCAGAGGGCTGGAGCTGCTCTCCTGTGAGGACAGACTGAGAGAGTTGGGGCTGTTCAGTCTGGAGAAGAGAAGGCTCCCAGGAGACCTTCTGGTGGCCTTCCAGTATCTGAAGGGGGCTACAAGAAATCTGGGGAGGGAATTTTTAGGATATCAGGTAGTGACAGGACTGGGGGGGGATGGAATCAAGCTGGAAGTGGGGAGATTCAAGCTGGATGTGAGGAAGAAGTTCTTCCCCATGAGAGTGGTGAGAGCCTGGAATGGGTTGTGCAGGGAGGTGGTTGAGGCCCCATCCCTGGAGGTTTTTGCAGCCAGGCTGGATGAGGCTCTGGCCAGCCTGCTGTAGTGTGAGGTGTCCCTGGCCATGGCAGGGGGGTTGGAACTGGCTGATCCTTGAGGTCCCTTCAAACCCTGACTGATTCTATGATTCTATGATTCTAAGTAAGAAACTGGAAGGAAGATAGGATGCTAGGAAAAAGTACTAAATATAGAAGTAAGAAGAAACTGCCAAAAAAAAAAAAAAAAAAGAAAAGAAAAAGGAGAGAGCATTTAGTTAAAAGGGGTTTAAAAGATTCCTCCATAGAAATTTGGTGTGAAGAGGGGCAGAACAATGTAGGAAAAGAAAAGCAGAATAGAGAAAGTGAATTTTTTTTTATTTTTATCTTTTTAGAGGAAGTTGCCTTATCCCACATTTGAATTTAAGACTTCTTATGAATCCAGCTACTTCTAGTAGCAAAAAACATAAGAGGACTGATGATTTTTTGCAGACATTTCCCTTCCTCTGGAACTGACTCTATATAGCTTGAAGAACTGACAAGACAGCAAAGCTTATAATCCCCTCCCAAGTTCATTAATAGCACTAAAATCCAGCTGTGCTTCACATCTGTTTTTCCAGGGTTGAGGATGGAACTGAGTTTTCAGACTGATCAAAGATGTATTGGTGATAAAATGCTCTGATTTTGCTTGAATAGCAATTCCAAATATATTTGTCATGACACAACCCAGATGTTGTGCTCTCATAAAGCAGCAGCTCTTACGAGCTCTTAAGAGGGAGCATCTTCCTGAGAATCAAGTTTGTGCACATTTTAGCCAGGAAATTCTTCCATTGGGGAGGAAAAAAGGAATAATAATAAAAAAATAAAAGGCACATTTTTGGGTGGAATTATATTGAGCCTCTAAAACCAGAGAGGTTTGAAAAATAAATAAGGACAGTTTAAACTTAAAATATCATTCTTAGAAGTTCCATATCAAGAAAATGTCTCAGTTTTGCTTTCAAAGTTGTCTTTAATTCTACACATTGTGCATTTCCATTTAGCTATTTTGTGTATGAATCCAGGTTAAAAAAAAAAAAAAAAGTGACACTACAGACTGTCTTGTAATTCCTGTTGCATGTAACACAGATTTAAGTAAGTTGCATGTAAGTTGCACTCTGATTTTGATTTGTACATTAAATGCTCTGGGAGAGAACAAGAGACAACAACCTTGAACTGAAACTTGGAAATCCTAACTGAATGGGGGGAAAAAACCATTTCCACAGGAGGAAATTGGTGGCAAAAGTTGCTCATGTAGGCTGCAGAAATTCAAGGTTATCAAGACTTGCCTGGAGAAAGTGCTGAGCAAGCTGGTCTGAAGTGCTGACCTTGGTTTAAGCTGGAGGTCAGGCTGGGAGACCACACAAAGTCCCTTCCAACCTGAATAATTAAATGATTCTATGGTTTCAGAGTTGATTGAATTGATTATCTTCCTTATTTTTCCAGAGGTATATCCTGATACCAGCTCCCATCACAATGTCCAAAATGAGGAACAAGTACTGAGACCAAGTAGGATTTCCTTATCCTTACTGTTTTATGGTTTAACTTCATCCTAAAAGCATCATCACAACTCATGATAAGAATATCTGAGAGGAATGGAATCAGAAAATAAAAAAGTGTGCTACATGAAGAATTACTGTGTCCAGACCTGTGTTAGACTGAAAGAGAGCAATGGAGTTCTGAACTGAGTGCTAATCATAATTGAGAAATAAAATGGTGTAAAATGGGTAGAATACTTTATAACAGATGATAATTACAAACCAAGTTATTCATTTCCCCAACACCAAAATCCCTTGTGAGAAAAATAAAAAGACAGCAAAACAGGAGACCAGTAGGGCTGAGAGGAAATGACTTATCCTAATTTTATTTATTTCTGGGGGGAAAAAAAAACAATAATGCTGTGAGCATGAAAAATTTCATTAGAAAATGCTTCACACAGAAGTGTCAATTTTTTTTTTTTTCCTGAACACAGGTTCAGGATTGTGTCAATGTAAGATATTTAATCCTTCAACAACACCAACTGTGCAGTTCCAAGCTTGGGAACACAGGGCAGCTAGGCAAACAAAAACAGTGCCAGGGCTTTGTTGAATTTTGAAAAACCCAGGCAGCTGACTCTAATCTGTTTTGTTTTTCACATCATGCTAGCATGGCATTAAAAAAAGAAAACAAACCAAACAGAATAATCATATTGCTATCATTATTAATAAGATAAACTTACACCTGTGATTAATGAGGCTCAAAAGAACAGTGGTCTCTCATGAGCACCCTTCACAGCAGGCTGCATTTTCATCATGATCTGAATGGTTCCAACAAAATTAGGTACACAATTAAAAAAAAATTAAAAAAGCCTCTAAAAAGAAAGAGGAAAACTCTTCAGTGTAAAGCAGATGCTGTTTTAGAAAACAATAATCGCTTCTCTAAAGGATGACTTCCCTGCTCCTTCCTAGTGTGGCCAGCAGGAGCAGGGAAGTCATTCTGCCCTCTACTCAGCACTGGTTAGATCACACCTTGAGGACTGTGTCCAGTTCTGGGCTCCTCAGTTCAAGAAAGATGTTGAGATGCTGGAATGTGTCCAGAGAAGGGCAACAAGGCTGGGGAGGGGTCTGGAGCACAACCCTGTGAGGAGAGGCTGAGGGAGCTGGGGGTGTTTAGCCTGGAGAAGAGGAGGCTCAGGGCAGACCTCATTGCTGTCTACAACTCCCTGAAGGGAGGTTGTAGCCAGGTGGGGGTTGGTCTCTTCTCCCAGGCAACCACTGACAGGAGGAGAGGACACAGTCTCAAGCTGCACCAGGGAAGGTTTGGGCTGGATGTGAGGAAGAAAATCTTCCCAGACAGAGAGATTGGCCATTGGAATGTGCTGCCCAGGGAGGTGGTGGAGTCACCATCCCTGGAAGTGTTTAAAAACAGCCTGGATGAGGCACTCAGTGCCATGGGTTAGTTGATTAGATGCTGTTGGGTGATAGGTTGGACTTGATGATCTCTGAGGTCTTTTCCAACATGGTTAATTCTGTGATTCTATCCTAGAATAACCTTGGGGAGGTAAAACCAAACTATGATAGGGACCTGATATTCAGGCCAGGCAGATCTGCCCAACCTGGAAACCTACAAAGCCAATAAAAATGCACTATGCACAGGTGAGAAATATGTAGGCTAAGACAAATTTTGAAGACCATGGCTGGTAATTTTACTTCATACATAGCTGATTATAACCAACTGCTGGCCACCCATCTGCCTGGAAGTTAAGACTGGGAAAGAAAGTTTTGTGTTTTTAAAAATGCATTAATTATTTCCAACTAACCACAGGGAACTGGCACTAACCGAAAACCTCCTTTCCAGTGCAGCTTTCAATTATACATACAAACTTCATCTCTTACTCCCCAAAAGCCCTTTCTTTGTTCTTCAAGCTTTGACATAAAATATTAATTTAGGTGTAAAAAAAAAAAAAATAATGTTTACTGGGGAGGAACAGAGAAGAACAAGAGCAGGCAATAAGAATTGATCATTTTCACAGCTGCCTGTCACCCACACTGAAATTGGGATAATTATACACAGTCCAGAAAACAACTGCACTGGATAGTGACATCGTGAAGTTTAATAAGGACAAGTGCAAGGTCCTACATCTGGGGAGAAATAACAACAGGTACCAGGACAGGTTAGAGGCTGCCCTGCTGGAAAGCAGCTCCACAGAGAAAGACCTTGGAGTGCTGGTGGACAGCAAGTTCTGCATGGGACAGAAATGCGCCCTTGTGGCCAAGAGAGTCAATGGGATCCTGGGGTGCAGCAAGAAAAGTGTGGCCAGCAGGGCTAGGGAAGTTCTTCTGCCTCTCTACTCTGCTCTGCTCAGACCACAGCTGCAATCCTGTGTCCAGTTTGGGGCTCCCCAGGTCAAGAGAGACAGAGACCTGCTGGAGAGAGTCCAAGGGAGAGCCAGGAGGATGCTTAGGGGACTTGAGCATCTCCCCTGTGAAGAGAGACTGAGAGCTTTGGGGCTGTTTAGTCTGGAGAAGAGAAGGCTGAGAGGGGATCTGATCAATGTCTCTCAAGAGCTGAGGGGTGGGTGTCAAGGGGAGGGGGCCAGGCTCTTTTGGGTGGTGCACAGGAAATAAGCCAAGGAACAATGGAGACAAACTTGAACAGAGAAGGTTTCAGCTCAAGATGAGGAGAAACTTCCCCTGGAGCAGGCTGCCCAGGAGGGTTGTGGAGTCTCCTTCTATGGAGACTTTCCAACCCCACCTGGATGCATTCCTGTGCAGACTCCCCTAGGTGATGCTGCTTTGGCAGGGGGGTTGGACCTGATGATCTCTGGAGGTCCCTTCCAATCTCTGATACACTGTGATACTGTGACTTTTGATATAAGTCTATTCCTTATTAGTCCCAATTCTGTTAAAGGCCATTATTCACTTCCTTTTATATACTGGAAGTTTCAAGAGACTATGAACATGCCCTATAGTAAACAGACTTTTAAAAACATACTCATAAATATAGGAAATAAAACCACACTCTGCTGGGTTTAAGATGTGAAAGTTCTAACCACAGAGTTGAGGTCCTCCAAGAGGAACAGAGAGTCTCGAGGGAGGGACTAGGAAGTTGTGGTTTGTTATTTAAACCCATAATTCTGTTATTTACTCTATTTTTTCTGTTATTTTACTCATTCTTCTCCCCCTCTATTCTGCCCTGCTGAGGCCACATCTGGAGTATTGTGTCCAGTTCTGGGCTCCCCAGTTCAGGAAGGACCTGAGGGAACTGCTTGAGAGCGTGCAGCACAGAGCCACAAAAATGATGAAGGGAATGGAACATCTTCCTTATGAGGAGAGCCTGAGGGAGCTGAGGGCTCTGTAGCTTGGAGAGGAGGAGCCTGAGAGGTGACCTCATTGCTGGTGCTAAAGATGTGCAGGGGCAGTGCCCAGAGGCTGGAGCCAGGCTCTGCTGGGTGATGCCCAATGACAGCACAAGGGGCAGTGGTGGAAGGTGAGGCATAGGAAGTTCAATGGAAACAGGAGGAAGAATTATTTCCCTGTGAGGGTGACAGAAGACTGGAAGAGGCTGCCCAGGGGGGTTGTGGAGTCTCCCTGTCTGCAGATATTCAAGAGCTGCCTGGATGTGTTCCTGAGTGACCTGCTGTAGGTGCTCCTGCTCTGGCAGAGGGGTTGGACTGGATGAGCTTTGGAGGTCCCTTCCAGCCCCTAACATTCTGTGATTGTGTGATTCAAGCTGGCAGCCAGGTTAGCTTTTCCCCTTTCTGCCCTGTCTTGCCCTGGGGAGGCTCTCTTATCTCCTGCTATTTTTACTGAGCAGTAATGGCTTAAGCCTGGAGCTGTGGTGCAGCCTTGATGGATTTCAGGGAGGGAGGAAAAAGTGTGGGGGGCACAGTTTGAGCCTAGCCAGCCTGAAGTAGCCTAGCAATGGGGCTGGGGAGTGGGGAAATAAGAGCACTGGGGTTTTGTTCTGATTTGGTGGAGGTTTAGGAGAAGGCTTTGGCCTGATGGGGTTCTGTGTTAAGCCCAAGATATGGATTTGTGTATTCCATATGCTTTTAACCATAGAATGATAGAATCAGTCAGGGTTGGAAGGGACCACAAGGATCATCCAGTTCCAACCCCCCTGCCATGGGCAGGGACACCTCACACTACAGCAGGCTGGCCAGAGCCTCATCCAGCCTGGCCTTAAACACCTCCAGGGATGGGGCCTCAACCACCTCCCTGGACAACCCATTCCAGGCTCTCACCACTCTCATGGGGAAGAACTTCTTCCTCACATCCAGCCTGAATCTCCACACTTCCAGCTTTGTTCCATTCCTCCCAGTCCTTTCACTCCTTGATACCCCAAAAGGTCCCTCCCCAGCTTTCTTGTAGCCCCCTTCAGATCCTGGAAGGCCACCAGAAGGTCTCCTGGGAGCCTTCTCTTCTCCAGACTGAGCAGCCCCAACTCTCTTGCTATGCTTTGCACTGTAAGTCTGTAGTCATCAATAGCACCTTCCATTTAACCTTCTAATAATATTCTCTGTTTCTATCCAATCCAATCCAACCCAATGCAATGCAATGCAATGCAATCCAATCCTGTGTGGAGCCTTCCTTTTAACAAATTGGAGAGTGATTTTAGAGCCTGCCTTCCTCCACTGCTCCTTCCCCAAAGACACACACTGTTTCAACTGTCATTTGTAGAAGACTACAGGGTGACAGAGTTTGACAATTTTTAATGGAAAAAATCATCATTTTGACTCTCCTAGGTAGTAGCTAAAGTGTCATCTTGCAACAACATTCAGAGTTTCACATATCCATGTGTGAATCCCTCTCTATTTCACAGAATCATAGAACTGTCAGGGTTGGAAAGGACCTCAAGGTTCATCTACTTCCAACCCCCCTGCCATGGGCAGGGATACCTCACAGTAGCTGAGGTTGCTCAGAGCCAGAGTATTTTATTTTTAAGATGCACTGTGACCTGGAAAGTCCTAGCAACTAGCATGGTAAAACACCTGGAAATGAACCTGATCCCTTCTAAATTACCCACCTGCAAAAAAAAAATCAGGCTTCAACAGGCCAAATATTTACTGATTGCTAGCAAACTGCCAGAATGGTGAGCTAAAGGGAGTTAATTAGGCAGACTCCTTTTGCTAGGTTACCTCAGATACACATCTGCAATTAGAAAGATTAGGAAAAAAAAATAAATAAATTACCTGTGTATTCTGCTGGAATAAATGGGTGGCATTTTAGTAATCACATTTCAAAGGCATCATGCTGCTTTGAATCTCATCAGCTCAGTCTCTGGGCTGGGCCATCTAATGGGCTCTCCTTATGTAACACTCAGCTGGTAGCATAAGAAGTAGCAGGACTGTATCCTGGGGCTGAACTGATTGCTTGCCCTGCTCACCATTGTTATTCACTGTGAGCACAGAAGAAAATGCTGAGCTCCCACAACCAGGCACAGAGGCAGATTCTGTAAGTGGGAGAAGAGTGCACAGCTAAACACAAACAGGTCACAGCATTTTCACAGTGTATCAGAGGCTGGAAGGGACCTCAAGAGATCATCAGGTCCAACCCCCTGTCAGAGCAGGAGCACCCAGGGGAGTCTGCACAGGAATGCGTCCAGGAGGGTTTGGAAAGTCTCCAGAGAAGGAGACTCCACAACCCCCTGGGCAGCCTGTTCCAGGGCTCTGTCATCCTCATTGGAAAGAAGTTTCTCCTCATTCTGAGCTGAAATCTTCTCTGTTCAAGTTTGTCTCCATTGTTCCTTGGCTTATCACTGTGCAGCACCCAAAAGAGCCTGGCCCCCTCCCCTTGACACCCACCCCTCAGCTCTTGAGAGACATTGATCAGATCCCCTCTCAGCCTTCTCTTCTCCAGACTAAACAGCCCCAGGGCTCTCAGTCTCTCTTCACAGGGGAGATGCTGAAGTTCCCTGAGCATCCTCCTGGCTCTCCCTTGGACTCTCTCCAGCAGGTCTCTGTCTCTCTTGACCTGGGGAGCCCCAAACTGGACACAGGATTGCAGCTGTGGTCTGAGCAGAGCAGAGTAGAGAGGCAGAAGAACCTCCCTAGCTCTGCTGGACACACCTTTCTTGATGCATCCCAGGATACCTGACCTCCTGCTTTGGATGTGACAGCTTTGGCAACTGCCCATCAGATAGTGGTGGCTGAGAAACAGAAGATCATCTTTCTTAAACAAGCACTGTCTCAACTTACAGAGTCTTCTGGCATACATGATGAAGATGAAAAAATTCTTGAAGCAATTTTCAAGGGTTCAAATTTCCTAGCTCAAAGGTTTAGACAATACAGACATTAAAAAATATTTACTAACCCATCTGCACCTGCACATACAAATGCAATAAACAGAGTAAAACACCACATTTAATGAGCATACACAGTAAAATGCATTCTACCAAGAACACTGGGACACCACACATAAATAAACTGGAAAAGAAAGAATCAAGGGGGAAAAAAACCCCACAGCAGAATGGAAAAGAGTAAAATCCTTTACAACTGACTCATTTCACAGGTTCACAGATTCACAGAAACGTTCAGGATGGAAAAGACCCTCAGGATCACCAAGCCCAACCTTATTCTACCTAGCTCTGAGTCACATCCTACCTACCAACAATCATTAACTACAGTAGAAAGGTGCTTCATTCTCCACTGAAGGAGAGAAACTCCTTCTCTTGGAAAATTAAATGAGATAGTGCACCCTCAGCAAATTTGCTGATGACACCAAGCTGTGTGGTGCAGCAGACAGGCTGGAGGGAAGGGATCCATCCAGAGGGACCTGGACAACATGCATAGCTGGGCCCATGACAACCTCATGAGGTTCAACAAGACCAAGTGCAAGGTCCTGCAGCTGGGTGGAGGCAATCCCAAGCACAAACCCAGGCTGGGCAGGGACTGGCTGGAGAGCAGCCCTGAAGAAAAGGACTTGGGGGTGCTGGGGGATGAGAAGCTCAATGTGAGCCAGCAGTAAGCACTTGCAGCCCAGAGAGCCAAGCAGAGCCTAGGCTGCAGCAAGAGAAGTGTGGCCAGCAGGGCCAGGGAGGGGATTCTCCTCTTCTACTCTGCTCTGCTGAGACCCCACCTGGAGCACTTTGTCCATTTCTGGAGCCTCTGTTACAAGAAGGATCTGGAGGTGCTGGAAGGTGTCCAGAGAAGCACCATGAGGATGAGCAGAGGGCTGGAGCTGCTCTGCTCTGGAGACAGACTGAGGGAGTTGGGGTTGTTCAGTCTGGAGAAGAGAAGGCTCCAAGGAAACCTTCTGGTGGCTTCCCAGGATCTGAAGGGGGCTCCAAGAAAGCTGGGGAGGGAGCTAACAACTACATGCACTTCGGATTTCTTCTGAGGAAAGTCTTGTATTGTAACTCACTGCTCCAGGAGGGAAAGAGAAGGGATTTGCCAGTAAGTTTCACCCATCAGAGAAGCATCACTGCTGCAACAGCATCAGACAGTGACAAGGCAACCAAACAATAGATAAGCTCTTATCCAAACACCTTTGAAGGGATAGAAGATTGTGCTTACCACGGAAAAGATATTTGTGTTAAACAAATAGACATTCAAGTGCTAACATAAAGAAATACATATGCTTTCCTCACACAGCAAGCTGCCTCAGCATCCTCTCCACAGAGGTATTGAAACTGAGGGATGTGCACATAGTGTTAGCAGTTTCCCTAAACCCCAAGGGAATTACAGCTCTTTGTTAATGTTGTAGGAAAACTCCACATCCAAAACACGCTTAAAATCATTTCATTTGTGAACAGCTCTCATGTGCTAGGTTAAGCCCAGCCCAGGAGATGGGTGGGTTGGAAGAACCAAGCCCCAGGTGGACAAAGAAACCTGACCCAGATGGGCAGAGAGACTTGCCCCCTGCCTCCCAGGAGGAGGGGTCCCTGGGCCAAAGTCTATTCCACTCCCAACTCCCTGTCCACAACCCTTTTTAAGGGACAGCCACTTCCTACCTTGCTCTTTTCTCCTGCCCTCACCTTGCTGACAGACCTCCTGCTGTTAACTGTTAGCCACATGGTGGGGCCTGTTCCAGACTGCTAAGGAACTGCATCTAAAGAGAATCCATCTTACAGCCAGAGAATCCTTTGCCAGCTGCATCTAGGTTTGTATATATTTTTATTTACCCCTTTTCCTTATACCTTTGTAACCTTCCTTTTCCTCAAATGCCTTTTATATTTTGTTAAACTTACCTTTTTTTACTTCCAAATGGATTCAAGACTGTTTCTTATGTAGTTTTGCCTCCTGCCTAATTTGCTTTCCCTACCAGGAAAAGGGGAGAAGGGAGGCAATGTAAACCTGTTACATTTTGGGCTAGCAGGAAAGCTAAAACCACAACATCTCAATATAAACCATGGACACCTAACTGTAAAAAACAAAATATCTGAAGACAGCATTCAATATCATTTCAGAGTATAACTGCTGCCTACAAATCAAATACCATTTGTCACTGTCAAACATTTCTACTTTTTTTTTTTTTTTTTTTTTTTTTTTTGTTCAAGGAGGATCAGTTTAGAAGAAAAATGTGAAGTTTTCTGAATGATTGTTCCAGCTGCTGTTCCAAGGCCAGCTGCTGAACACCTGCAGAGTGCAGGATTCCTTAGCTGACCAATTGCCTGCTGCAAAGAGCAAAACAGTAACATCCCATGGGTGCCAAGAACAATAACATACTGCAGAAACCAGCCTCCTTATCTGCTGGCTCATTTCACTGGAAGATTGCATTTAGTTTATATATGTGGCAGAGTTTTATTCCTCCTTACATGTTGGCGCCCTTTGACTGGACCAAGCTTTAGTTTAAATACCCAGCTGGACTTTACTGGTTAGGTGATTGATAAGAAAGAGAACTTAAGCAGCTACTCAGAGCAAGAGTGGAGATTGGGGGGGTTAGGGCTTCAGTTTAGGGATGCTGCTAGGGCTATTAGGGACTTTGACTTCTGTTATCTACCTCATCTGTTAAGTGACAGAGCCCTGGACAGGCTGCCCAGAGAGGTTGTGGAGTCTCCTTCTCTGGAGCAGGCTGCCCAGAGAGGTTGTGGAGTCTCCATTTCTGGACAGCCTGCCTAGAGAGGTTGTGGAGTCTCCTTCTCTGCACAGGCTGCCCAGAGAGGTTGTGGAGTCTCCTTCTCTGGATACACTCCAAACCCACCCGGATGCATTGCTGTGTGGACTACCCTGGGTGATCCTGCTCTGGCAGGGGGCTTGGGCTTGATGACCTTCCAACCTCTAGTGTTCTGTGATTCTGTGACTTCTTCTGTTAAGGACACTGAGACTCTAATGTTGGGGATTCTACAATGCAGCAATAAAGGACTTCTGAGATTCTCTGCTCTCTGCATTTCTGGCCACAATGGATTCAAGCAGCAATGATTCACAACTGTCACAGAGTTCTACAGGTGACTGCTTTCCTTGCACCATGCACTTCATGATAATCTGTAAATCATGACCTGTCCCTTTCTCTTTTTCCTGACCAATAGATTAAGTCACAAAATCAGTTTATTAGTCAGTAAACACAAGACTGTTAAGCAGTTTATTGAACTCTGCACCCATTTTTAGGGTGTCAGGGAGTGATAGGACTTGGGGGAATGGAGCAAAATGAGAAATGAGTAGATCCAGATTGGACGTTAGGAAGAAGTCTTCCCTATGAGGGTGGTGAGACATTGGAAGAAGTTGCCCAGGGAGGTGGTGGAAGCCTCATCCCTGGAGGTTTTTAAGGCCAGGCCGGATCAGGCAACCTGATGCAAAGTGAGGTGTCCCTGCCCAAGGCAGGGGGATTGAAAGTAGATGATCCTTGAGGTCCCTTCCAACCCTGACAACTGTGTGATTTAATGATTTCAAAAACCCTTCTACTGCTACTGCACAAAAATGGATGTGCTGGCTTTGAAAAACAGCAACTTGCTTACTCACCCATATTTATTTTCTGCTGACTGATAGCTGCACTTTGGTGGCATTGTTCCTGGCAAGCTAACCTTGAAGAGATGCTGTAAACCTGATATGTTTTAACAAATTAAAGGACAATTAGGACTAATATAATAAAGCTTTATTTAGCCTGTAAAAACAAGCAGATCACTCAGTTCCTCCAGATTTCATAATCTTATCATAACATTTCTGGTTTCCTATGCTAAATCTTAAAAATTCCTTTTGCACAAGCCTAATACTTAATTTTTAATAATACAATTTTCTTCATCTAAGACTCATAAAATTCAATTTTGCTGTTGTTACACTTGGAAGGTGCAACTTTAGCTTAGTTCCTAACTGCAAAGACTTAGAGTAAAAAAGGTAAATAAATCACCATTGGACATGGAATAATAATATCTGATAGGTCTATATCATTCCATTTGTTCACTGAATAGCTTATACTTGGTTTTCTCTTTTTTTTGTCTCCTTCTGTTGCTTCTGCCTGCAACTTCTCTCTCTCTTCCATGGCCTTGCCTGGATAATCTCTATTTTGACTACTGTGTGAGTTCTTGGGAAGGAGGGAGGGAGAGGAGGAGATTGTGAACAATTCCCCTCTAAACCTTCCGGGGGGGGGGGGGGGGGGGGGGGGGGGGGGCGGGGGGTGTGATCCTGTACAAGGGAATCCTTGTATTTGTGTTTTTCTGAATTGTAAATACCTGTAAATATATTTTGCACATATTTGTTGCATTTTATCATTCTAGATTTTGCTTGCTTTGTAAATACAGCTTCATTCTGCTTCCAAACCAACTGAGCTGGTCTGGTGATTTATTTTGGGGGTAATTCTCCCAATTTGTTTGGGGGGGGGGGGGGGGGGGCGGGGAAGAAGTTCCAAGCCACCACAGCTGTAAAAATAAATAATTTTTCAGAGCTTCTGGTTGATCTCTTTCAATTCAACACTGGCATTTCAGAGCTGAGAGAAAGCCATTTGGACAAGATGTTTCAGGACAGCAGAAAGAAAGCATGGGAGACACAACACAAGGGAGAGAACAGACACACA
Source organism: Indicator indicator (assembly GCF_027791375.1). Taxonomy (NCBI): domain Eukaryota; kingdom Metazoa; phylum Chordata; class Aves; order Piciformes; family Indicatoridae; genus Indicator; species Indicator indicator. The sequence continues at coordinate 2,162,667 of NC_072012.1, forward strand.
TGCACACAAGAAGAAACCCAAACGTGGGGGGTTTTGAGCTCTGAGTGAAATATCTAATCAGCAGAAAACAGAAGCTCTTCAAATAGGTAGCCCTGGTGTGCTGTAGCCAGATAATTTGGAGGAAGCACTATATGCTGAAGTCATGCTTTTAACAGCCAGCAAAAAGGAACAGGGATAATGTATGCATGTATTATGTATAAGTAAATCTGGTGTGCTCCATCTGCAGCAATGCAGCCTTACAGCCCCATGCTCACAGCACATAGACAAGGAAGAAAAAGCAAAGGTGCAAAAGTAGTTTGCTGACTGTGATAAAGAGATGCCCAGAGACCTCTGAGCTTATGCCAAGGAAACAAACATAGAAGGAATAGGTATGTGGTGGGTTGAAATTAACTCAATTTGGAGAACCACCCCCAAAATAAAATCTCCAGACCAGATCAGTTTGGGATGGCAGCAAATGTAGCTCTGTTTACAAGCAAACTACAGTCTGGAAATATGGAATGCAATGAATCTGTACCAAATATACAATAGATGTACAATAGAGAGAGATTTACCATTTATAAACAACACAGAAACTCCTCACACCCCCCTGGATGGATCCAGGGGAACGTTCACCTTCCTCCCCACTCCCTCCCTCCTTACTGTTACCTCACACACATTAGTCACAACAGAGATTCCCCTGGCAAGGCCACAAGGAGAGAGAGGGAGAGAAGTTGCAAGCAGAAACAACAGAAGAAAAGAGAGCAAGAACTGTTTCTGCCACTACTCTATGTCCCCATTAGCAAGCCAATGAATTCTATAGACCTTAGCATTATTTTTCTTTTGTATCCAATGGTAATCTTTTTTTTCTTTCAGTCTTTACAGTCAGAGATCAGGCTAAAGTTCCCCCTTCAAACTGTAACAAGGTACAAACTCCAGGTTCCCTCATTCTTCTGTACCATGACAGTAAGGCATGGGGCATGGGGAGGAAGGGAACCATCCCAGCTGTAGCATCTCTTTGCAGGGTCAGTCACAACCTAGCTGGAGTGCTCCTGCAGATGGTGAGTTGAGAGAAGTCATATTTGATCCCAATGGTTGTCCTTTTGAAAGCAGTGCTATGAAGAAGATCACAGACTCTGGAAACTACAAAACTACCACTGAGGTGACACTGGGGAATGCAGGATCAGAGCATGGTCAAGGTAGCTCTAGGAAGCAAAGAAAGATGTAGGGAGAAATTCCAAAAGGCAGTACTAAAAGGGAAGGGTGAAACATGGAAACATAAATGAAAAAGGAAAGAAATTAGAATCATAAAAAATGCAGAGCTAGATGTCATAGTAATGTGTAGTAGATGAGAAGAATTATATCAGAGATTTTCTCTCCCCTCTAGCTCCATTTTATTAGTTAAGCTTATGAAGTCTGGGTGTAAGTTTTCTTTTTCTTCTTTTCTTTTCTTTTCTTTTCTTTTCTTTTCTTTTCTTTTCTTTTCTTTTCTTTTCTTTTCTTTTCTTTTCTTTTCTTTTCTTTTCTTTTCTTCTCTTTTCTTTTCTTTTCTTTTCTTTTCTTTTCTTTTCTTTTCTTTTCTTTTCTTTTCTTTTCTTTTCTTTTCTTTTCTTTTCTTTTCTTTTCTTTTCTTTTCTTTTCTTTTCTTTTCTTTTCTTTTCTTTTCTTTTCTTTTCTTTTCTTTTTTCTTCTTTTCTTTTCTTTTATTTTCTTTTCTTTCCTTTTCTTTTCTTTCCTTTTCTTTTTTCTTATTTTCTTTTTCTTTTCTTTTCTTTTCTTTTCTTTTCTTTTCTTTTCTTTTCTTTTCTTTTCTTTTCTTTTCTTTTCTTTTCTTTTCTTTTCTTTTCTTTTCTTTTCTTTTCTTTTCTTTTCTTTTCTTTTCTTTTCTTTTTTCTTCCCTTTTCTTTTCTTTTCTTTTCTCTTCTTTTCTTTTCTTTTCTTTTCTTTTCTTTTCTTTTCTTTTCTTTTCTTTTCTTTTCTTTTCTTTTCTTTTCTTTTCTTTTCTTTTTTCTTCCCTTTTCTTTTCTTTTCTTTTCTTTTCTTTTCTTTTCTTTTCTTTTCTTTTCTTTTCTTTTCTTTTCTTTTCTTTTCTTTTTTCTCTTCTTTCCTTTTCTTTCAATTTATTTTCTTTCATTTTCTTTCATTTTATTTTATTTTATTTCATTTTATTTTATATTTTTTTAATCTATATTTACTTAAAACCAGATATAATGAGATTTTCTTTCATCATTCATCAAAAACTGACTGATGAACACATTTATCCAAGAGACCAACACACCAGCACCTTCTAAGAAGTATGCTGTGCTGGACAAATCACTAATCAGAACAGTCTCAGAGTCTGAAAGAATCCTGTTAAGTAACAGCAGCATATAGCCCCATAGCTCCTCAAGATCTTCCCAATATTGGGATGGAATCAGTTTATTCTTTTAATGTCAGTAACCATGCCATCAATTTCTTCACAGGATTGAATTCCAATCCCCCTGACAGTTGTTATGTGCCACCAAATCCATTTTTAAAAGGAAAGCTGCTCCAATGGGGTCAAGCAAATTGCTTGTGTTCATTCCCATATTCTTGGAAGAAAAACTCAGTATCAGAGATCTGAATTTATTTGATGCTTTTATTTTTTTAAAACTTTTTTTTCCTTTTTCTTTTTTCTTTTTCTTTTTCTTTTTCTTTTTCTTTTTCTTTTTCTTTTTCTTTTTCTTTTTCTTTCTCTTTCTCTTTCTCTTTCTCTTTTCTCTTTTTCTTTTTCTTTTTCTTTTTCTTTTTCTTTTTCTTTTTCTTTTTCTTTTTCTTTTTCTTTTTCTTTTTCTTTTTCTTTTTCTTTTTCTTTTTCTTTTTCTTTTTCTTTTTCTTTTTCTCTTTGCTTTTCCTTTTCCCTTTTCCTTTTCTTTTTCCTTGTTATTTTTCTTTTTCTTTTTTTTTTTTCCTTCTTCTTTATATTTGGTCTACACAAGCACTCTTCAAGCTACAAAGCAAAATTTAATCATAGAATCATAGAATTGTCAGGGTTGGAAGGGACCTCAAGGCTCAGCCAGTTCCAACCCCCCTGCCATGGGCAGGGACACCTCACACTACAGCAGGTTGCTCACAGCCACATCCAGCCTGGCTGCAAAAACCTCCAGGGATGAGGCTTCTAAACAGGCTGAGATTGCACAGTAAAAATTAGTTTGGCCTCAAAGGCCACAGATAAGACTGGAACCTTTCTACCCCACACCAGATAAGGGAACTCACTGTGTCCAGGGAGGAGAAAAGGAAGAAAGAGAAAGACAATAACTTTGCAGCCAGACTGATAAAGCTGAAGGATTTATGTGAGGAAATACAGAGATTACACCTCCCAGGACACCTCCTGGACACTCTGCACCTTCTGGAGGTCTGCTTTGGGGTTCCTTTTTAAAGGCACCCAGCTCAAACTGGGACAGCTCCAGACACTGATGCTGCAAATAGTCAAATTTCAGAGAAAATACCAATATGGTAATTTATCAACTGAGATTCCTTATTATAAGCATAGCTGTGTATTGCAAACATTTAGATCTCTTTAAGGAGCATATGGCTTCATAAATACAAAGCTACTGATTCTACTCTCCTTAAGAAATGTCTAAGTACATAATTAGAAAGTTTAAATGCAATTCACATTTTGAAACCTCCCTAAACACATATTTACCCAGCAGAGGATAAGTCTCCAAAAGGAATCACTGTTATCTGCAGGATAAACTAGTAACAGTTTAATAGCTAGTGATTTATTAACTAATGGTTTTAGTGCAGTTTAAAACACATCAAATGATTACCCCTGAAGCAAAACCCAGACTTCTACATAAACTCTGGTGGTGGTCAGCATTTCATTCACAGAATCACAGAATCATAGAATCATTGAATCATTGAATCATAGAAGCATAGAAGCATAGAATCATAGAATCATAGAATCAGTCAGGGTTGGAAGGGACCACAAGGATCATCCAGTTCCAACCCCCCTGCCATGGGCAGGGACACCTCACACTACAGCAGGCTGGCCAGAGCCTCATCCAGCCTGGCCTCAACCACCTCCCTGGACAACCCATTCCAGGCTCTCACCACTCTTATGATGAAGAACTTCTTCCTCACATCCAGTCTGAATCTCCCCACTTCCAGCTTTATTCCATTCCCCCCAGTCCTGTCACACTACCTGATAGCCTGAAACTTTTGCTTGTTAATAGAGCTTCATTTGCTTCCAACTGGTCTGGTCTGGCAATTTTATTTTGGAGGTAATTTCAACCTACCACACACCTCCAAGGATGTTGACTCCACCACCTGCCTGGGTAAGCTAATAAAATGCGAACATTGCTGTAAGAGTCTTCGTGCAGAGGCTTCTCTCACAGCAAAATGACTTCTCTGCCTCTTGCACTTGCAATACAAACCCAAAGGTACAACAGCAGCAGAACACTGCAGACACAGTCTTAATATATTTAAGACATTCCATACCTCCCCTAAACACTCATAATTTCCATCCATTCTCAAGTACATCCCCATCCATCTGAAAATCCTTATCCAAGGAAACAAGTTTTTCCAAATATCCTCCTTTTAGAATTTTCTGCTTTCAAAATTATTTCTTACAAGAAAATTCCCCAGTGCCTATTTCCTTGCACTTCAGATATCACACAGCAGATTAATATTGTATTTTTATCTGCCATCTTTGGTCATGGCTTCACAAAACATATTTCTCTATATGAAAATAAGTGAATTTTCTGTTTTTTTCTTTTCCTATTCTGTTTGTAGTTTCAGTGATAAATGACAATATGATAGTCATTTAAATCCTTGGAAAAAGGTCACAGGCTCACAGGATGTTAGGGGTTGGAAGGGACCTCCAGAGATCATCCAGTCCAACCCCCCTGCCAGAGCAGGACCATGGAATCCAGCACAGATCACACAGGAACACATCCAGATGGGGCTTGAAAGTCTCCAGAGAAGGAGATTCCACAACCTCTCTGGGCAGCCTGTTCCAGTGCTCTGTGACCCTCCCAGTGAAGAAGTTCCTCCTCATGTTGAGGTGGAACCTCCTGTGCTGCAGTTTCTACCCACTGACCCTTGTCCTATCACAGGATTACAGGATGTCAGGGGTTGGAAGGGACCCAAAGAGATCATGGAGTCCAACGGGGTGCAACTCAGCAGAGGCTGTCCCTTCCTTCCTGACCCCCAGCCCTCACATATTTATAAACATTGATCAGATCCCCTCTCAGCCTTCTCCTCTCCAGACTAAACAGCCCCAGGGCTCTCAGCCTCTCCTCCCCAGGCAGGGCTCCAGTCCCTTCAGCATCCTTGTAGCCCTCCCTTAGACTCTCTCCAGCAGCACCCTGTCCCTCTTGAACTGGGGAGCTCAGAACTGGATGCAATATTCCAGGTGAAATCTCAGCAGGGCAGAAGAACCTCCCTGGATCTCCTGGACACACTCCTCTTAATGCACCCCAGGATGCCATTTGTCTTCTTGGCCACAAGGACACATTGCTGTCCCATGCAGAACTTGCTGTCCACCAGGTCTAAGACACAGCTTTTCTCATTTCTGAATAAAACCTCCTGGAGTAAGTTTCATTCACATAAGAAAAGTTGTCCAAATGTGATATTTATGATGGATATATGCCTTGAAAGTAAGGCCCACTGCAAAACTTTGAGGGAAGGAAACAAAGTCTTCACTGAAGAAAAAACTCATACTAGGAGAGGATCCAAAACTGCCAAATAATATTCCTCAGCTAGCACCAACTCCATGCTGGGGAGTCACCTTAACCTGTTATGTAATGACATGTATCCCAGTAGTCATTTTTAGAGTTAACCTTCAGGTACCATACCTTTAATGGATTAACTAAAGCTTCTTAATTGGTGAGACTGGGTACCTACTGAAAAACCTGTGCCCTCAGCTCAAATCCTTGTTGCCACACTTGGCAGCAGAAGTCATGAGCATGAAACTACAAAAATCATAGCATCTCTCACCTATCACCAACTCCATACTGGGGAGTCACCATGACCTGTATGGAATCACATGCATCACAGCAGTAATTTTTAGAGTTGACCTGATAGCAGCCTGCCAGTACCTGAAGGGGGCTACAGGAAGGCTGCAGAGAGACTGTTTGCAAAGGCCTGCAGGGACAGGACGAGGGACAATGGCTTCAAAGTAGAGCAGAGCAGATTGAGATTGGATGTGAGGAGCAAGTTCTTCACTGTGAGGGTGATGGAACACTGGAAGAGGTTTCCCAGGGAGGTGGTTGAGGCTCCTTCCCTGGAGATATTGAAGGTGAGGCTGGAGGAGGCCCTGGGCAGCCTGATCTAGTTGGGGATGTCCCTGCTGAGTGCAGGGGGATTGGAGTGGATGAGCTTTGGAGGTCCCTTTTGACCCAGCCCATTCTATGATTCTGTGATCCATGTACAATAAATGCCAAACAGCAGGGTTGAGAAGAGTCTTAGTCCCTAAGCAAAGTGTCAGTCACCACAGGCACAGTGACAGAACAGTAGAAGTGTGACAGAACTGTGACAGTTCTCTAATGAAATGTAGGCTGGAATTCACCCCACAGAAATTACGAACATGTCTCTTCAAAGCCAACCTCTTCAACAGAGGATTATGGAAGGAGATTAAGAATTCCAGACAAAAGGTAAGTACTGATTAAAGTCTGCCTTCATGAAAATAAAGAAAACAGACCCACCAAACACCCAACTGCCCCCTAAAAGCATGCAAGAATGCAGAGGCCATTTTGTTTGCTTATACTTAAGAGGCAGGACTACAACAGCAACATCAGCAAAGCTGCATTAGGATGCTGCAGTCTAATTCTTCTTACTGAGAGATTTTAATCACAAATATTAAGTAGACTCAGTAAATATAGTAAAAAACCAAAACCAAAACCAGAGACCTGCTGGACAGAAGCAGAGAGCCAGAAGGATGCTTAGGGGACTTGAGCATCTCCCCTGTGAAGAGAGCCTGAGAGCCCTGGGGCTCTTTAGTCTGGAGAAGAGAAGGCTGAGAGGGGATCTGATCAATGTCTCTCAAGAGCTGAGGGGTGGGTGTCAAGGGGAGGGGGCCAGGCTCTTTTGGATGGTGCACAGTGATAAGCCAAGGAACAATGGAGACAAACTTGAACAGAGAAGATTTCAGCCCAACATGAGGAGAAACTTCTTTACAGTGAGGGTGACAGAGCCCTGGAACAGGCTGCCCAGGGGGGTTGTGGAGTCTCCTTCTCTGGAGACATTCAAACCCCACCTGGATGCATTTCTGTGCAGACTCCCCTGAGTGATGCTGCTCTGGCAGGGGGGTTGGACCTGATGATCTTGAGGTCCCTTCCAACCTCTGATATAGAATCTTAGACTCAACCAGGTTGGAAAAGACCTCAGAGATCATCAAGTCCAACCTATCACCCAACACCTCATGACTAACTAAACCATGGCTCCAAGTGCCACATCCAATCCTTTTTTGAACACCTCCAGGGATGCTGACTCCACCACCTCCCTGGGCAGCACATCCCAATGGCAGATCACTCTTTCTGGGAAGAACTTTCTCTTCACCTCCAGCCTAAACTTCCCCTGGTGCAGGGGGGATGGCTGACACTGTGATACCGTGATACCAAAAAAAACCAAACAAACAAATTAGCAACCTTCCCATTCAAAAACACAGCCAAGAGAGCCTAAGAAAAACTGCAGGAGAAAAGAAAATGTGACAGCCCAAACTTATTTGAGATGTGGATCCCAGAAACAAGTTCATTTTAGCAGCTTCCTGGAAGTCGCCTCAGCAACTGTGCAAAACTGCTGCCACGTGAGTACAGTGTGCCATAATGCAACACCTCTACCACCATTTTTTAAAGGATCACAGGATCACAGGATGTTAGGGGTTGAAAGGGACCTCTGGAAATCCATTTTATGCTGCAGGAGTCTCATTTAAAATTATAGCCCCATTGATAATCAATGCAACGTTTTAAAATAGCAAATTAGAGAACAGGAACACAGCACTGTGGGACTTTGAGGCTGGCTGCCTTTAAGAAGCCACAAGGTTCTTGAACTGAGGGACCCAGAACTGGACACAATATTCCACATGAGGCCTCACCAGGGCAAAGTTGAGAGGGAGGAGAACCTCTCTTCATCTACTAACCACAGCCCTTCTAATCCACCCCAGAATGGCATTGTCCCTCTTGGCCACAAGAAGACCTCCACAGGCTGAGAGCGTCCAGGAGGTGGACTGGAAGTGTATTTCATTCCCACAAGTCCTGCATCCTTATAAAACTGGCTGTAGACTCAGTTTTCTTTCATTTTTCCTCCCTCTCTTTCAACCCAGGAGGATGCCCAGGCTGTTATATCTTGCAGGCGAGGAGGCATGGTGTTGGCCTGGGCAATGCTGCCAC